>NC_088214.1:44547001-44722001 GCF_036934945.1 Oncorhynchus masou masou
CACTGTCCTTATTATGATACACTGTCCTTATTATGATACACTGTCCTTATTATGATACACTGACTGTCCTTATTATGCTACACTGCCCTTATTATGATACACTGTCCTTATTATGATACACTGTCCTTATTATGCTACACTGTCCTTATTATGCTACACTGTCCTTATTATTCTACACTGTCCTTATTATGCTACACTGTCCTTATTATGATACACTGTCCTTATTATGCTACGCTGTCCTTATTATGATACACTGTCCTTATTATGCTACACTGTCCTTATTATGATACACTGTCCTTATTATGCTACACTGCCCTTATTATGCTACACTGTCCTTATTATGATACACTGTCCTTATTATGCTACACTGTCCTTATTATGCTACACTGACTGTCCTTATTATTCTACACTGTCCTTATTATGCTACACTGTCCTTATTATGCTACACTGTCCTTATTATGATACACTGTCCTTATTATGATACACTGTCCTTATTATGATACACTGTCCTTATTATGATACACTGTCCTTATTATGCTACACTGTCCTTATTATGCTACACTGTCCTTATTATGATACACTGTCCTTATTAGGATACACTGTCCTTATTATGATACACTGTCCTTATTATGATACACTGTCCTTATTATGATACACTGTCCTTATTAGGATACACTGTCCTTATTATGATACACTGTCCTTATTATGATACACTGTCCTTATTATGATACACTGTCCTTATTATGATACACATTATCTGGATCTGAACAAGGAAAAAAGTGATGTTGGTGACACTTAGGTCCTTAAGAATGTCTTTCTATAGCGGTAAAATATCAATTTCTCAAATAACATCATAGTAATATGCCTGATCAGATTCATGACGTGTTTTTCTGCACTCTTAGCCAGGATAGTTTTTCTTCTCTCCTGCCCTTGTTTCTTTATCTAGGATGACCCTGGGTTTCGTCAGGCAGGGGTGTGAAAGTCAGCGTGACCTTTGGGGCTAACCTCAGACACAAATCACCATGCGCTTCACAAAGCAAGGGAGCTATGGAACAGAGAACCTTTGTGAAACGGCGATGACCAATGTGCCGTTTTTTGCTGTTGTTGTTGCACAATGAGATGGGTCTTAAGCTGTCTATTCATGTGCTAGGGGCTAAGATCAAAGTGCAGGCAATATCATTTGCAGGGTTAATGCATTACACTTAGAAAACATTTGTAGGACTACTTCATATTACTGAAGTCAATGTTTGTAGAGGAATCTGTGTTTTGTTTCAGTTATGAAATGTAAAAATGTAACATAGCCTATTGCATAACCTGCCTGTGGGAACAGAGTAAACAAACAAGTAGCTTAACATTTTGCCATAAAAAGCCCATACAATGTGTTGGGAGCTTATACAGAGCCATGATAAGAGTGGTCTTGTTTATTTGTCGGAGGGTAACTCTTGCCGTGTGCTTAGAGTCAGGCCTTGGGGTCATGCCTCTCTCCAAGAAGAGCGAACCTCCACGTTATTTTTCTGTGTGTGTGTGTCAGCCCCACAACACACTCTCTGCTCTTTGACTCCAATGTCCATATAAGGTAGCCGGTGCCATGGCAACCGTAGGGCTTGAATAGCAGTGTCAAATCCCTGAGCACACACATGACCCCCTCTCCCTCCCTCTCTCTTTTGCTCCCCCTTGTTCTCTCTCTCTCTCTCTCTCTCTCTCTCTCTCTCTCTCTCTCTCTCTCTCTCTCTCTCTCTCTCTCACACACCACACACACAGGCTGAAGAAAACTGAGGGAGCAGGAGAGACACAGAGAGAGAGAGGATGGTCAGTGTGGCGGCTTGCAACACTGTCTAGAGCCTAGCCTTCTTTTTTTTAATCTTAATTAAATTTGTGGACTCTGCAGCCAAAGGGAGGAGAGAAAGCCCTGTCCCTTCCCCCTTGCCTCAGCCACGGGAAGCACCCACACGGACTGAGCACAGGGCTAGGCCACAAGTCATTAGTGCTCGGTGGGAAAGAACTGACAAAAGACTGGAGTGAGTGCTTAGAGTAGCTTCACTGACTTCTGAGGGGTGGAAAGGAGGCTTTTTGGATTTCTACCTCATCTGTGCTCTCTAATTTTGGAGGGTCTGAATCAGAGACTGGTCAAGCCACAACGACCGATGATATTGCTGCAGCCTAGCCCTCTGCAACAACAAACAAGGAAGAGAGGGCACTTCCTTGAGCTAAAGATAATTTTGAAGAGAGCCAGAGAGACTGGTTGATTTAGTTAAACAGAGGGGGTAGAAGTAACCACAGCTAAGACGTGATAGTGGTTTTCTGTGTGCCTTGATGATATTGCCACACAGTGAGCTGTGAAACATCAAGTTGTTTTGCTAATGGTGACCTGGAAGAGCTCTTTGTCAACCAGAACGTTGTTGGTGCTCTGAGGATGGCTGGTAAACCCGTCTCTTGCCTCGCTCTATCTGTACCCTCACTCTCGCTCTGTCTGTACCCTCACTCTCGCTCTGTCTGTACCCTCACTCTCGCTCTGTCTGTACCCTCACTCTCGCTCTGTCTGTACCATCACTCCCGCCGTGGCTTTAAGAGTGATCTAGCAAAAACAAGACATTGACATTTTATATGAGTGCACTTCCCAAGGTAAGCATACAAGGCATTTGTATTATTTCTCTCTGATGCCAGGATATAAGTAATATATTCCAGAAAGGCAGCAGGACTAGGTCTCTACATGAACACTATCAGAAAGGCAAACGGCATGACTGTTTTATGAGGGGTGGCCACTGCTTCGTCTCCAGGCATGTGCTAAGGACTAGCAAGGTTCTTTTTCAGCCATTATTCTTGCCAAAGAGAGAAGGGAGTGAGAGAGAATTTCCCTAGTGAATGCGTAACTCGTTCATAGACGCCAACTACCTTCAGCGACTATTGAAGATAGTATCTTCTGTTCCCTGGGAGTTTTTTTTTAAAGAGCTTCAGCACTCGTTCTGAACGTTAAAACGCATCACTTTGCGGTAAGGTTCTGGAAACATAAGGACTGGCGTGCTCAGAACACCTGTGTGTAAGCATTAACTGGGGAGGAAGTATATTTTGTCAACTGGAGGCGCGCACAGCATATGGATGTGTGAGAAACTGCTACTGTTAAGTATATCTTTTGTTATTTGAAAGATTCTTTCTTGCTGATATGAAAGATAAGGGGCATATCATATGTTTCGAAAACCGCTTCGCAAGTGATGATTATTGACGTTTCTAAACGGTAAAACACAGTGTCTGAATTGCAGTTCACACGCAGCCAACGGTGGGCGAAGCTAACCAGTAAAAACCCTACGGATAACAAGGGTTTTGGAGAGCTAGTGAATGGGGTGTGTTTTGGTCCGTTGTTGAAAGTTTGTGTTTGATTCATTGTTTCCTGTGAAAGGTTCTGTTTCGTGGCTGAGGCGGTAACAATTCGACTTCTATAAGACAGCCGTCGGAGGACATGGGCCAAAGGAAAAAAAACACAAAAAGAGTGAATAACTGAAAAAGGAGAAAGAAAAACAGGGGCCATTGGAAGCCACAGGCAAAACAAAAGTTTCTAAAGTGAAAGGCTTAACTATTTCCGGATCATAGTGTAAGGGGAGGAGACAAAACAGCTCTATTGTTTTTTGGGGGAGGACAAACATTCTACACTACTGTTCTATAAATTAAAAGAGGGTGTGGGTATTTTTCAGGCAGACTATTTTAGTTTCCAACACACTTTAAGGACCAAAAAGCCAAACATATGATTACATGAGAAGACAGAGAACCTTCAAATATTAAACTCTGAACAGCGGAGCACAAAAGAGTCAGAAAGTTTAGACGGCAGCTACCGAAAGCTTTGGCTGTCTCCCATTCCTTCTGTGGTCTGCTAATCAAACAATGGCCATGGTGAGTGGGGGCTGGGGAGATCCCAACGGGGGCACCAACGGGCTGGGGGAGAAGGGCTATCTGAGGGGAGAGGAGGAGGACGGTTCGCCCCAGGCAGGGGGCAGTGACATGGAGGCTGGGGACGAGGACAAGGCGTGTGTGGTGGACTGTGTGGTGTGTGGGGACAAGTCCAGCGGGAAGCACTACGGGGTGTTCACCTGCGAGGGCTGCAAGAGCTTCTTCAAGAGGAGCATCCGCCGCAACCTCAACTATACCTGCAGGTGAGACTCAATTAATAATTGTGGTGATTTAATTATGGATTCTCAAAGTGGATGTAGAATTATAACAGAGCTGCATGTGTACCTTTTTGGGAGACCCAACCCTAGAAATTTGAGTTATAGATATGTCATTCTCATTGAAAGCAAGTCTAAGAAGCGGTAGATCTATTCTATGTGCCCTATTTCTATGCTTCCTGTTCTTAAGTTTCCTTTTTGAGTGTTTTACTTTCTGTTTTGTACACCAGCTTAAAACAGCTGAAAATACAATATTTTTGGTTATGGAAAATATATTTAACAACGTTTTAAATAGTACAATAATTCTCTAGACTATACTTGTTTGTTTTGTCACATAAACTGAAATTAGGCGAACTATTCAAATTTTAGCAAGCAGGAAGTGGTTGGAGCGATTTCTGCATAGTGCATCTTTAAAGTGCTCAAAGCGATTTACATTGTAAGAGGAGAATTCACCTCTTTCTCCACCAAACTGTAGCATACACCTGGGTAATAGCTTTGTCACTGAGCCTTTATTTTTTATCTCTTAGTTTGTCCTTATCCTTGATATCCCATTTGTACAAAGCAAATGGATGCAAATAGCTAGAATGAGTCATGCATTAATACATTGTTGACTGTGCAGAGCTGTTACAATTTCCCACAGCAGTGCGCATAATGCATTTGAGTCATCCCTCACTTAAAGGGATATTTGGGGAATTTGTTTCATTAGTCCACTGTTGATACAGTCCCAAAATGTTTGGTATGTCAGCAAAGTTGTCAAGACATAGAACTTTCAAAATACAGAAAGTGTCACATTCCGATGCGTTTTGAAAGTTCTATGTCTTGAAAACTTGAGTGCCGACCTGCAAAACATTTTAGGACTGTATCAACAGTGGACTAATGAATCAAATACCAAAAGACAGTTTTTGAGTGGTATTTTCCTTTAAGTGAGAGCCTTTCGTGACATGAAAGGTCTCTGAAGAGAATAGCTGAATTAAACAATGTATTACACACCATTGTTTATTGGCAGATGTTTTGATTGTCCATATACTAGACAACAATATGCAAAAATTGAGGGTTGAATATACACCTCTATTGCATTTAATTGTATTGTTCAGCTCTATATTGTGATATTTTGTAATGTACTGTGCTGTTTTGCAGTATGCTATTTATTGATTTACATTGTTTTCCCCATCTCCCAGAAGATATCATACAAATTCATATGTTTGCTTCTACAAAACTGGCCTTGAAGTCAGTTGATTGAATTTCTTCCTCACTGAGGTTTTGTCATTCTTACATCAGCCACTCTGCCCATATGAAAGATCCATGAGCAAGATGCAATATTTAATGCCATGGATCATCTAAGGAAAGAGAGGGATTGGGTCATACAGTATATACACAGTAAATTGGCCAGTGTTACCTAGTGTTGATTTTTCAGTGTAACATTTCTAGTGTTGATTCAGAAGGTAAATTAACTCTGTGAAAATAACACTCAGTGGTGTAAAATAACCCCAGTGTTGGTGTTAATAACCATTATTGAGTGTGATTGTGTCAGTTTTACTATGTGGAGTGTAAAACATTCCTTTCAAAACCACACCCCTCATTATCAGATTTCCCAGCATGCTCTACTGCAGGTAGATTTTTTTTTGGGTAACACTTCATTTTAAGGGGTCCTTATTACAGTGTCATTACATGTGTAATTATACTGTAACAAGTATTGTAGTTAATTGTAATAACTCATAGTTACACTGTAATAACAACATGTAACTGGTTGTAATTGTGGTTTGTAATTACAGAGGCGTAACAACAAATGCATGTTACCATGCTTGTTAGAAATGGGCAAGATTCAACTAAATTCACCAATTTAATGTTTAGTTTCTTCTCAGCTGCATATAATATCCGTAATAACTGTCACAAGGATGTAATCTTTTGTGGATAGATGCACTGGGTGTCCGAGATTACAAAGGTTGGAAGCTCAAAAGGCTCTGATTACCTACCCATAAATGCGCAGTCTTCAAAATCTACACTCAATGTTGTCACAGAGTAATTGTAATATCTGCATGAGTACAATGTAATTACTGGGTGTTACACAGGATTTAGCTAGTTAAAATGAAGTGTATCTGGAAGTGTACTCGCTTGTAATTATTGTGTACCTACGTAGTACACTACCCATTCTTGTAATTATTGTGTACCTACATAGTACGCTACCCATTCTTGTAATTATTGTGGACCTACATAGTACACTACCCATTCTTGTAATTATTGTGGACCTACATAGTACGCGACCCATTCTTGTAATTATTGTGTACCTACATAGTACACTACCCATTCTTGTAATTATTGTGTACGTACATAGTACACTACCCATTCTTGTAATTATTGTGTACCTACATAGTACGCTACCCATTCTGGCAATCTAATCATCGGCTTCTGAAAGCGCCATCCAAATGAGAAAATAAACACACTAGTGCATATCTGTAATATCTGAATAAGTACAAGGTTGTCGATAGTTCTTACACAGGATTTAGCTATTTAAAGGGAGCTGTAACTTTATAGCTACATGTGAGCAATTTCTATATAAGTACTTATTACTCATTACCAAGTGGAAATACGTACAAACAAAAAAGAGCTCCTAATTTAGTCAACTTTATTGCAACATGTAGAAAGACCTTACCTTACATGTCTTTCAAATTAACAAGGATTTTATTGTTATATTAATAATTGTATTACTTAGATTAAACAAATATATATACATATACACAGTGCCTTGCAAAAGTATTCACCCCCTCTGCGTTTTTCCTATTTTGTTGCATTACAACCTGTAATTTAAATAGATTTTTATTTGGATTTCATGTAATGGACATACACAAAATAGTCCAAATTGGTGACGTGAAATGAAAAAAATACGTTGTTTAAAAAATGGAAAGTGGTGCGTGCATATTGATTCAACCCCTTTGCTAAGAAGCCCCTAAATAAGATCTGGTGCAACCAATTACCTTCAGAAGTCACATAATTAGTTAAATAAAGTCCACCTGCGTGCACTTTAAGTGTCACATGATCTGTCACATGATCTCAGTATATATACACCTGTTCTGAAAGGCCCCAGAGTATGGAACACCACTAAGCAAGAGGCAGCACCAAGCAAGCAGCACCATGAAGACCAAGGATCTCTCCAAACAGGTCAGGGACAAAGTTGTGGAGAAGTACAGATCAGGGTTGGGTTATAAAAAATAGCCAAAACTTTGAACATCCATCGGAGCACCATTAAATCCATTATTAAATAATGGAAAGAATATGGCACCACAACAAACCTGCCAAGCGAGGGCTGCCCTCCGAAACTCATGGACCAGGCAAGGAGGGCATTAATCAGAGATGCAACAAAGAGACCAAAGATAACCCTGAAGGAGCTGCAAAGCTCCACAGTGGAGATTGCAGTATCTGTCCATAGGACCACTTTAAGCCGTACACTCCACATAGCTGGGCTTTACAGAAGAGTTGCCAGAAAAAAATGCTAAAAGAAAAAAATAAGCAAACACGTTTGGTTTTCGCCAAAAGGCATATGGGAGACTCCCCAAACATATGGAAGAAGGTACTCTGGTCAGATGAGACAAAAATTGAGCTTTTTGGCCATCAAGGAAAATGCTATATCTGGTGCAAACCCAACATCTCTCATTACCCAGAGAACCCCATATCCACAGTGAAGCATGGTGGTGGCAGCATCACCACCATGCTTCATGTTTTTCATCGTTAGGGACTGGGAAACTGGTCAGAATTGAAGGAATGATGGATGGTGCTAAATAGAGGGACATTCTTGAGGGAAACCTGTTTCAATCTTCAAGAGAGTTGAGACTGGGATGAACGTTCACCTTCCAGCAGGACAATGACCCTAAGCATACTGCTAAAGCAACACTCAAGTGGTTTAAGGGGAAACTTTTAAATGTATTGGAATGGCCTAGTCAAAGGCCAGACTTCAATCCAATTGAAAATATGTGGTATGACTTAAAGATTGCTGTAGACCAGCGGAACTTATCCAACTTGAAGGAGCTGAAGCAGTTTTGCCTTGACAAATGGGCAAAGGTCCCAGTGGCTAGATGTGACAAGCTTATAGAGACATACCCCAAGAGACTTGCAGCTGTAATCGCTGCAACTGGTGGCTCTACAAAGTATTGACTTTGGGGGGGGGGGGGTGAAAAGTTATGCACGATCAAGTTTTCTATTTTTTTTGTCTTATTTGTTGTTTGTTTCACAAGAAAAAATAATTTCCATCTTCAAAGTGGTAGGCATGTTGTGTAAATCAAATGATACAAGTGATGTAAGGCCACAAAATAGGAAAAATGCCAAGGAGGGCGAATAATTATGCAAGCCATTGTATGTATATATATATATTTATAAATATATATATATATATATATATATATATATATATATATATATATATATATTTATAAATATATAAAGAATATATATATACAGGCCTACTCAATAACATAAACATAACTATTTAAGTCGTGAATCAATCTGTATTCTTTAGTATGGTGAGAGGCCTAGATAGCTAGCTAATTTAGCAAAATGGGAGTGTCTTTTTCTGACCTTTATAGCATTTACAAGGGACAATGGAAATCGACAACTCTGTCTGACTGTATTAATTTCTTTGCTCCTTCTAAGCATCCTGGAGTCTGAGACCTTGTGGGAATCTGTGGTAAAGAAGAAGAATGTATGACAATTTAGCATAGACACTAAACATTACCGCTAGTTATCATCATCATGATTTCTATACTTTAGTTGTATAGCTAGTTAACTAATTTCCCCCCAACTTCGCAAACACTCTAGCGGTTCTCCCTAACTTCAGAAACACTCTAGCGGTTAGACGATTAAATCACCGCGAGCTAAACATTTAAATGGACGGTACAATTTGAGACTAAAGACACTCTTCTAGCTAGCTGACCACCAATTTTCATTGCAGTTTATGTAAGTTAAGTTAGGTTTTGAGAGTTTTCATAGTATACACATTTTGTGGGACAACTGTATATTGTAAAATTAGACCTCATGACAGACCACACATCATTTAATATACATATTTTACCTCTGAAATATAGCTAACAGTATATATTAATTTTACCGGTAAGCTAGCCAACTAGTCAACTCTCTAGTAAACACTTCAGATACGAGGTTGGTGTCTCTTTTTTGAACAAAATTAAACGGCTATATCTTGTAATTTAACAAAATTGTAAGGTGGCCAATAACGGGGAACCGTATGTGTCACGACTTCCGCCGAAGTTGGTACCTCTCCTTGTTCGGGCGGTGTTCGGCGCTTGACGTCACCGACCTTCTAGCCATCACTGATCCATTTTTCATTTTCCATTGGTTTTGTCTTGTCTTCCATCACACCTGGTTTCAATCCCATCAATTACATGTTGTGTATTTAACCCTCTGTTTCCCTCACGTCTTTGTCAGTGATTGTTTGTTGTATGTATGTGTGCTAGTTATGTTCTGGTGTGCAACGGGTTTTGCACCCTCTTATTTTATTTTGTACATTTTGGTTTTTGGGGGTTTTGAATACTTAAATACTTTAACAGCTCAGTTTATACCAAGTTCATTCTTCTGCGACTGACTTCCCTGCCACCAGCACTCACCCCATTACAGTATGCCGATAATAAGGGACATATTTTTTTGCTAAACCGCTTATCAAAAAGCTGATAGTTGTATTTCCACTGAAATGTCAAACATGATAATTGCTAACCCTAATTGCTGTTGGTGTTTTTACGACACCAATAATCACAAAACATTGATGGCTTGTTCACAAGATAACACTGTTGAAGGTAATATATTTCTTAAACGCTGGCATTATTGATGGCCTTATCTTGCTGGTTAGCTATTGAGTAGTGACCATAGCATATTTGCCAGCTTTAGGTAGGTAGCTAGCTAGTCAAGGTTAAAAAACTATCAACCTAGCTAGCTAATCCCAAACTCAAGAGATTGCATGGAAAGTATATTATGTATTGGTAACTAGCTAGCTAGCTTGCTTGCTTGCTTGCTAGCATGTTTTTATTCTGAATTTTTCTATGCGTTTTATAAAATTCAGACATTTTCAAAAATCAAAACTGGCAGAAGACTGCTAGCTAGTGTAGTTGGCCCCCAAAAAACAAACAAACCTCCCTATAGGCTGTCTCGTTGTTGTCGGTGATCAGGCCTACCACTGTTGTGTCATTGGCAGACTTAATGATGGTGTTGGAGTCGTACCTGGCCTTGCAGTCATGAGTGAACCGGGAGTACAGGAGGGGCATGAGCACACAGCCCTGTGAGGGGGCTCCAGTGTTAAGAATCAGCGTGGCGGATGTGTTGTTACCTACCCTTACTATCTGAGTGTGGCCTGTTAGGAAGTCCAGGATCCAGTTGAAGAAGAAGGTGTTTAGTCCCAAGATCCTTAGCTTATTGATGAGCTTTGAGGGCACTATGGTGTTGAATGCTGAGCTGTAGTCAATGAATAGCATTCTCACATAGGTGTTCCTTTGTCCAGGTGAGAAAGGGCAGTGTGGAGTGCAATAGAGATTGCGTCATCTGGAATCTGTGGGGCTGTATGCAAATAGGAGTGGGTCTAGGGTTTCTGGGATAATGGTGTTGATGTGAGCCATGACCAGCCTTTCAAAGCACTTCATGGCTACGGACGTGAGTGCTATGGGTCGGTAGTTATTTAGGCAGGTTACCTTAGTGTTTTTGGGCACAGTCACTATGGTGGTCTACTTAAAATATGTTGGTATACAGACTCGGACAGGGACATTTTTTCTTGTAAGCAGGAATCAGGAGGATAGAATTATGGTCAGATTTGCCAAATAGAGGGTGAGGGAGAGCTTTGTATGCGTCTCTCTGTGAGGAGTAAAGGTGGTCCAGAGTTTTTTTTCCCTCTGGTTGCACATTTAACATGCTGATATAAATTTGGTAAGACAGATTTAAGTTTCCCTGCATTAAAGACCCCGGCTACTAGGAGCGTCGCCTCTGGGTGAGTGTTTTCTTGTTTGTTTATGGCAGAATACAGCTCTTTCAATGCTGTTTTAGTGCCAGCCTCTGACTTTGGTGGTATGTAAACAGCTACAACAAATACAGATGAAAACTCTCTAGGTAGATAGTGTGGTCTACAGCTTATCGTGAGATACTCTACCTCAGGCGAGCAATAGCTCGAGACTTCCTTAGATGTCGTGCATCAGCTGTTATTTACAAAAATACATAGTCCGCCGCTCCTTGTCTTACCAGACTCCGCTGTTCTATCCTGCCGGTGCAGCGTAAAACCAGCCAGCTGTATGTTGATAGTGTCTTCGTTCAGCCACGACTCCGTGAAGCATAAGATATTACAGTTTTGAATGTCCCATTGGTACTTTAATCTTGCGTGTAGGTCATCGATTTTATTCTCCAAAGATTGCACATTTAATAGCAGATTGAAAGGAAGTGGGGTTTTATTAGATCGCCTACACATTCTCAGAAGGCAGCCTGCCGTCTGGCCCGTTTTTCTCTGCCTCCTCTTCACGCAAATCACGGGGATCTGGGCCTGTTCCCGAGAAAGCAGTATATCATTCGCGTCGGGCTCGTCAAACTCGTTAAAGGAAAAAAAGGATTCTGCCAGTCTTTGGTGAGTAATTGCAGTCCTGATGTCCAGAAGTTATTTTCGGTTATAAGAGATGGAATTGATCCTTAAATTATACACATTTAGCGCATACATGTAAGCGGCAACATTGTGTATGAAATAAGTAAAAAAATAAGTTACAAAAACGCAAATAAACAAACAAAAAAACTATCGGTTGGGGACACGTAAAACGTCTGCCTTCTTCTCCGGCACCATTGTAGTGTAATCAGCACACTTTTCAGTGTTAACTTAACACTGAAAAGTGTGGACCCCTGTTGATATTGGCCCCGTGTTAAGTTTAACACTGTCAGTGTTGATTTAAAGTGGAGAATTTGCTGTGCAGTTATATAACCGGGTTCTGTAAACCAGCTTATATCTATAATATATTTAAATAGAAGCTTATTTTGTATCACATCGTGTTTTATGCTTCAGCGTTTTACCTATACCCTCTAGTAATGTTATGCAATCATTTAGATTGCAACTCACAACTGCCTGGAAATGTTTTACATCACGTTGAAGTGACCTTCCTCCATTAAAGTGATATTACACATACTGTATATGCTACTATAGATTTCTACCAAGGGTTATGTAGCTATTCTAAGGGTCAGCTAAGCTAAATGTCCTTATCATTTGTGTATGGCATAGCAGTGATGACATGTTTTGATCTATATTTCAGGTCAAATCGAGAGTGCCAGATCGACCAACATCATCGTAACCAGTGCCAGTACTGTCGCCTGGAGAAGTGCTTTCGTGTAGGAATGCGCAAAGAAGGTACTTTTCCTGTCCACATACAATAGAACACCTGCATACCCATATTTCTGTGTACAGTCATGCAGAATATGTTTATGTTGACTTATGAGACATGAACTCCCATCAAGAAGGGACTGTATCCATAGATTTCTGCCCCAAAAAACTACTTTTACATGGCCCCCACATGAAAAAATACTACAGTTTATTATAGAATACTACAGTACTTACTATATCATTATATAGTAACCTGTAGTATACAGTAGAATACTATACTACACACTGCAGTATCCCTCTAATACGTGTAGTACTTACTAAGGAATGTGTTGTATACTGTAGAATACTATAGTAAATACTACAGTATTATCCTCCCCAAAAAACACTGTACTACAGAAATGACTGCAGAAACAATATTTTTTTAAACTTAGGTAAATACTACAATAATTATTTTGCATATACCCTACCTATTCCCCTCCCCCATGTCACACTTTGTGCCACCCATAAGTGAAGAACATACTGTACATGCCAAGTATAGATCATATATTGTGTTCCCTACAGGTTGTAGAAAAGAGCGGGAGTGCAGACTTACCTGCAGGTTATGGAAAATTTGCTCTTTTAGTATTTTGCCATTAGGTTTCTCAAGGAGAAAGTCTTCACTGCTGTGTCAAAGATAATAAAATGAACGCACTATATTAAATTGTGCAGTAATTTCCATAAAAACACAACAGTAAATTCTACAGTATACCATAATCTGCAAAAACACTACCTGAATTACTATAGTATATACTACAGTTTTATTTTACTACAGTATTTATACTATAGTTAACTGTAAGTACTACAGTATCCGCAGACTTTAGTCCGCAAAAACAATACAGTGAATACTATAGTATTTATACCATAGTATACTATAGTATTTTTTCATGTGGGCCATAGTCCATGTCACAAATAACTACCCTGGCCCTATCATAGCTAAGCTTACCATGGATACAGTCTTGATGCCATGCACTTTGTCATCAAATATAGTGCCTGCGTGAGTGAATGAGAGGGATACAGGAGCAAGCCACCTGCGCCCCTGAGCACCAGTCATTCACGCACCTCACTGTCTGTATCTCAACTGTAACTATAGCCCCACAGTGATTTGAATATACAGTACCAGTCAAAAGTTTGGACACACCTATTCATTCAAGGGTTTTTCTGTCTGTCTTTCTTTTTCTTTTTTTTTTTTTTACTATTTTCTACATTGTAGAATAATAGTGAAGACATCAAAACTACTGTATGAAATAACCCATATGGAAACATGTAGTATCCAAAACTGTTAAACAAATGAAAATATATTTGAGAGTTGAGATTCTTCAAAGTAGCCACCCTTTGCCTTGACGACAGCTTTGCACACTCTTGGCATTCTCTCAACGATCTTCATGAGGTAGTCACCTGGAATGCATTTCGATTAACAGGTGTGCCTTGTTAAAAGTTAATTTGTGGAATTTCTTTCCTTCTTAATGTGTTTGAGCCAATCAGTTGTGTTGTGACAAGGTATAGGTGGTATACAGAAGATAGCCCTATTTGGTAAAAGACCAAGTCCATATTATGTCAAGAACAGCTCAAATAAGCAAAGAGAAATGACAGAGGAACATTTCAAGAACTTTCTTCAAGTGGATTCACAATAACCATGAAGAGCAATGATGAAACTGGCTCTCATGAGGACCGCCACAGGAGAGGAAGACCCAGAGTTACCTCTGATGCAGAGGACAAGTTCATTAGAGTTAACTTCACCTCAGATTGCAGCTCAAATAAATGCTTCACAGAGTTCAAGTAACAGACACATCTCTACATCAACTGTTCAGAGGACACTGTGTGAATCAGGCCTTCATGGTCGAATTGCTGCAAAGAAACCTCTACTAAAGGACACCAATAATAAGAAGATACTTGCTTGGGCCAAGAAACACGAGCAATGGACATTAAACCGGTAGAAATCTGTCCTTTTGGTCTGATGAGTCCAAATTTGATATTTTTGGTTCCAACTGCCTTGTCTTTGTGAGACCCAGTGTAAGGAATGACGCTGGAGAATAGAAGCAGGTACGGGAAGTTGACATTTAATTAGGAACGGACATGCAACAGGACAGGAACAGCGTCAGAACTGGGAAACACAAAGATAGACGACAAACAATGCAGCAGTGGGGAACAGAGCTGGGGACCTGACAAATACAGGGGAGGTAATAAACAGGAGATTGAGTGAGGCCAATATCGCTGATGTGCGTGACGAGGGAAGGCAGGTGTGCGTTAATGATGGTGGCAGGAGTGCGTAATGCAGGGCAGCCTGGCGCCCTCGAGCGCCAGAGAGGAAGAACCGGAGCAGGCATAACACCCAGAGTAGGTGAACGGATGATCTTCGCATGTGTGGTTCTCACCGTGAAGCATGGAAGAGGAGGTGTGATGGTGTAGGGGTGCTTTGCTGGTGACACTGTCAGTGATTTATTTAGAATTCAAGGCACACTTAACCAGCATGGCTACCACAGGATTCTGCAGTGATATACCATCCCATCTGGTTTGCGCTTAGTGGGACTATCATTTGTTTTTCAACAGTACAATGACCCAAAACATACCTCCAGGCTGTGTAAGGGCTATTTGACCAAGGAGCGTGATGGAGTGTGTCATCAGATGACCTGGCCTCCACAATCACTCATCCTCAACCCAATTGAGATGGTTTGGGATGAGTTTGACCGCAGAGTGAAGGAAAGCAGCCAACAAGTGCTCAGCATATGTGGGAACTCCTTCAAAAATGTTGGAAAAGCATTCCTCATGAAGCTGGTTGAGAGAATGCCAAGAGTGTGCAAAGCTGTCGTCAAGGCAAAGAGTGGCTACTTTTTAATTATCTCAAATATAAAATATATTTTGATTTGTTTAACACTTTTTTTGGTTACTACATGATTTCTTAAGTGGTATTTCATAGTTTTGATATCTTCACTATTATTCTACAATGTAGAACATAGTACAAATAAAGAAAAACCCTTGAATGAGTAGGTGTGTCCAAAGTTTTGACTGGTACTGTGTATAACATTCTATCTGTCTGGTAGTACCGGTAGTACTGATTGTTCCACCGTTACCATGGTTATATGCCATTTTATACTATAGCCTAATGAAGCCCTAAGTAAAATACAGTATCCCTATGTCGTTGATATGAGGCATTATTGTAGTGTAAGGTAAAGGGTCAGAGTGATATAGCCCACAATGATTTACTTGAGCTGTTGCAGAAAATGTAGAGGAATTTAACTCTAAATGCTTCCTCTTCAGTCTAATCTAGATGACTTTGCCTTCCGTTATCTGTGACCGACTGGCTCGATTTGGTCTTTTGTAGCAACATTTGAAATTGTGCGTTTTTTTATTTTTACATTGGATAAAAGTAGAGACTCTAGCTAGAGAATGGTTTAACATACACTACAGTTGAGGAACAATGGGAAAGTAATTATGCTTTGAAAGTTGATCAACTTGTCACCTCACTTTTGTGAAAATGGCCCTTGAATGTTTTGATACCTACTGGAGAGCTCTTCTTTGTCTACACCCATTTAGCATCGTTCACACCCTCCTAACCCCACCAATCTCTAAGGATTCACACGTGAGGCTATGTACTAAACAACCAAAAATTTCAAGACTAAAGGCTGGTTTATGCTACGGGCGTGTTCGTAAATTTAATCTGGAATGCCAGTGTGCTCTGGGCATTCGTAAACTCAGAGCGTTGTCAGATTGTCTGTTCGTAAATTCAGGGCGCTTCGCTCTCGGGGCATTCTGACCTAACAGCAGTCAAGCACTCAAGCTAACTGGCTAAAATTGGCTAGCTTGCTAGCTACTTCCAGACACAAATTAGAGAACAGCTCACTGACCATTTTACTCACTCTAGTAGAGCTGGTTAGTCTGTTTTTATGATATCCAGAGCATTGGTGACTGCAACTGTACTGCTGCTGGCAACAATTTAATAACGCGTTTTTTCCTAACGTTTACTGACACCAGCCATATTCAACAGGTGTTGAGCGTTCATAAATTCATCAGTTATTCTGTGCTCTCGCACACTCAGACAAGAGTGCTCTGAAATCGGAGTATATAGCCAGAGTTAATTTACCAGCTCCGTCTCTCAACAGTTGTTGCAGTGACATAAACATTCTATTGAAATAGTTACTTGCATAATGAAATCATTTGTTTAGACATGTAACTAGCTAACTAGCTAAACAATTAACCATAATCCCAACTCATAACATTACTACACAGCATGAATCTGCAGGTAGCTAACCAACCAGGTTCAATGTTAGCTAGCTAACAGTAGCCTATAACTAGCAATGCAAATGGCTCTGAGATACGAATAATATTACTACAGAGATCATACACACAATGTTAGCTAGTTAGCCAGTTAACGTTAGCTAGCTAGCTAACAGTACACTTTAACTTGAAATGAAAACAACTTTCTGACAAAATTAGAAACGTGTAATATCTGAAAATGTAGCTAGCTAGACCTTCTTACCTGTATACATGGATGGACGCTTCTCCCACTCTGTCACAGTCATGGTTGCCCTTAGTTTGAAGATGTATTCCGGAGACAGGTGTTTTATTCCACAGCCTTCTGTGTGTTCTCTTTTCAACTCTGTCTGCATATTTGTAATCAAACCCCAGAACTTCATCTCTTTAGCTATCATACACTAATTCCACTGATTTCAAGACTCGGTCCTCCAGAAAGTGGAGAGCAACCCTGATGCAGTTCTACTATGTGATATCTTTAAAAGAAATCAGTGTTAGAAAGGATTACCTACACATACTGACCAGCTCATGTTATAGACAGAAGCATGCTATATGGCAGACCAATCAGAACTACCTACACACACTGAGCAGCTCATGTTATAGACAGAAGCATGCTATATGGCAGACCAATCAGAACTACCTACACACACTGAGCAGCTCATGTTATAGACAGACGCATGCTATATGGCAGACCAATCAGAACTACCTACACACACTGACCAGCTCATGTTATAGACAGAAGCATGCTATATGGGTGACCAATCAGAACTACCTACACACACTGAGCAGCTCATGTTATAGACAGAAGCATGCTATATGGGAGACTAATCAGAACTACCTACACACACTGACCAGCTCATGTTATAGACAGAAGCATGCTATATGGGAGACCAATCAGAACTACCTACACACACTGAGCAGCTCATGTTATAGACAGAAGCATGCTATATTGGAGATCAATCAGAACTACCTACACACACTGACCAGCTCATGTTATAGAAGCATGCTATATGGGAGACCAATCAGAACTACCTACACACACTGACCAGCTCATGTTATAGACAGACGCATGCTATATGGGAGACCAATCAGAACTACCTACACACACTGAGCAGCTCATGTTATAGACAGAAGCATGCTATATGGCAGATCAATCCGATCTCATCTCTCGGGATGTCCTACCAACTCATTATCTCAGCCAATCATGGCTAGCGGGAAGGTTTCTGGCTTTTTCCGTGGCTAAACCAACTTTTTCCGTGGCTAAACCAACGAGGATCTTAATTTAAAAATGTTATTCGTATTTACAGATTGCGTACGAGTTTTTTATTAAGGCACATGAAAGTTCACATGTTCCAGAAGGCATTTCTGCCCCCGCATTTTGATTAAAAAAAAGGTTACGCTCAAATGGTGCTACTGTGAAGTAGTGCGCCTAGTTTCCTGAAACAAGTCACATATGCTCCTCCTATAGGAGCATATTAGAGTGGAATTCTCAAGGTTAAATGACTCACCCAATGGCTTAATACATCAACTATGGTTGGGAGCATTATAGCAGTATTTGATATAGCCACGCTCTATTTCATCCTTACAAAGAAGCAAAATAATTTCCTTTTCTTCCTGAGAGCAATCAATCTGAAAACAAAGGCCATAATGTCATATTTTATCCCACTTTTGGTAATACAAATCTTTACATAGTAAAAAATGAACTCCAGGAGAGAATTAATTGGAGGAAATTTAATTGTAATGGATAATTCTTCTGTCTTTTGTTTTATTCTTCGGGATAACCTTCAATTGGAGGATTCTCGAAGAATGCAAGTCCTCCATTTTGCCCTCTTTTATTGAGGAATCTGTCTGCGCCCCTTTGTGTCAGCTTCACTCAGGAATTAGATGGTCCTTATCTGGTCAAGACCGTCTGTTGTTAATCTGCCAAACCACCTTCTGTGAGAGAGCATGCCCGACTCACTTTCAACTTCTCCCCCCTGCCCTCCCTACTTTTCAACCCAAATCCTAATCCCTTTCGTCCTCCCCATTTCCCTGCCCCTTCTTAACTTCCCCCCAACCTCCCTTTGTGCCCCCATCCCCACCCCAGCAGTTCAGCGCGGACGTATCCCCCCCTCACACTCCAGCCTCAGCCCCACGGGCACCCCAGTAGGTGGCGGTAGTGGCGTAGGAGGGGCTGATTTCTACAACAACAACGGCGGGCAGCCCGTGTCGGAGCTCATCTCCCAGCTGCTGCGTGCCGAGCCCTACCCCAGCAGCCGCTACGGCCACCAGTACAACCAACAGGGCCAGGCCACCGGCGCGGGCGGGGCCGTCATGGGCATCGACAACATCTGCGAGCTGGCAGCTCGGCTGCTCTTCAGCACCATTGAGTGGGCCAGGAACATCCCCTACTTCCCAGAGCTGCCTGTGTCAGAGCAGGTAGCTCTCCTCAGGTTGAGCTGGAGCGAGTTGTTCATCCTGAATGCAGCCCAGTCCGCCCTGCCCCTCCACATGGCCCCACTGCTGGCCGCTGCGGGTTTCCACTCCTCACCCATGTCGGCCGAGCGGGTGGTGTCCTTCATGGACCAGGTGAGGGTGTTCCAGAACCAGGTGGAAAAGCTGAGCCGGCTCCAGGTGGACTCTGCCGAGTACAGCTGTCTTAAGGCCATCGTCCTCTTCTCGCCAGGTGAGATGTCGGTTTTATTTTATTCCCACCTTGTACTGTATGCGGATTGTGTCTGTTGAGATTTGTTTTGACCTATATGTCGACCTGAAACATTTTGAGACTTTTGACGACTGTACATATTCAAACTATTGACTTGCATACTGTGACTTTTTACTAACATGCTGAGACTTTAACATATGCACTACATGGCCAAAAGTATGTGGACACCTGCTTGTCGAACATCTCATTCCAAAATCATGGGCATTAATATGGAGTTGGTCCCCCCTTTGCTGCTATGAAAAGCCTCCACTCTTCTGAGAAGGCTTTCCACTAAATGTTGGAACATTGCTACGGGGACTTGCTTCCATTCAGCCACAAGAGCATTAGTGAGGTCAGGCACTGATGTCGGGCGATTATGCCTGTCCCACAGTTGGCGTTCCAATTCATCCCAAAGGTGTTCAATGGGGTTGAGGACAGGGCTTTGTGCAGGTCAGTGAAGTTCTTCCACACCGTTCTTGAAAAACTATTTCTGTATGGCTCTTTTTGTGCCTGAGGACATTGTCATGCTGAAACAGTAAAGGGCCTTCCCCAAACTGTTGCCACAAAGTTGGAAGCACAAAATCGTCTAGAATGTCGTTGAATGCTGTAGCGTTACGATTTCCCTTCACTAGAACTAAGGGGCCTGGCCCAAACATGAATAATAGCCCCAGACCACTTTTCCTCCAACAAACTTTACAGTTGGCACTATGCATTGAGGTAGAGTTCCCCTGGCATCCGCCAAACCCAGATGCGTCCGTCAGGCTGACAGATGGTGAAGCGTGATTCATCACTCCAGATAGCGTGTTTCCACTGCTCCAGAGTCCAATGGCGGCGAGCTTTACACCACTCCAGCTGATGCTTAGCATAGCACATGGTGATGTTAGGCTTGTGTGCGGCTGCTCAGCCTTGGAAACCCATTTCATGAAGCTCCCGACGAACAGTTATTGTGCTGATGTTGTTTCCACAGGCAATTTGGAACTTGGTAGTGAGTGTTGCAACCGAGGACAGATGATTTTTACGCACTACGCGCTTCAGCACTCGACGGTCCCATTCTGTGAGCTTGTGTGGCCTACCACTTCGCAGCTGAGCCATTGTTGCTCCTAGACATTCCCACTTCACAATAACAGCCCTTACAGTTTATTGGGGCCATTCTAGCAGGGCCAAACTGACTTGTTAGAAAGGTGGCACCCTATGCCGGTACCACGTTGAAAGACACTGAGCTCTTTAGGAAGGCCATTCTACTGCCATTGTTTGTCTATGGAGATTACATGGCTGTGTGCTCAATTTTATACACCTGTCAGAAATGGGTGTGGCTGAAATAGCTGAATCCAATCATTTGAAAGGGTGTCCACATACTTTTGTATATGTAGTGTATTTCTAATGGGAAAGCATATCACTCTATATCAGGGCTTTCCAAACCCTCTTCCTTGAGAGCTACAGTACAGTCCAATACATTTTGCTCTTCCCCTTATGTAACGCACCCAATTCTAATAATTAGCTAGTTGATAAACTGAATCAGATTAGGTACAACTGGGGTTGGAGCAAAAACCTACGAGAGGTTTTCTCTCCAGGAACAGTGTTGGGGAGCACTGCGCTACGTTATCTAATGGTAACCAAGCACCTGTTGACTGAAATCACTAGGACAAATCCTGAACACGGTTATACTGGTAGACTTGAGGAGTGTGGTACCCTCTCCTGGCACCACAATACAATTGCAGAGTACAATCACAGGCCTTATGTAGATGTATGGTAGTGTGGTGTTTTTCAACTCCGGCCCTCGAGGAGTCTACACGACAGCACACATTTTATTTCAGCCCCCGAACAAAAACACCTGATCGAGGGTTTGATGATTAGTTGATGAGTTGAATCGGGTGCCCCGTAAAAAAAGAAAAGAAAGTGTACTTTTGGGTGTGCTCATGGACGAGAGGAGAAAAAAAAACTGTTGTGGTCGAAATTGTAATTGAAAAGGACTGCGCTGCACACTTACCCTGAGAATGTGATCACGCTCTCCGTAGCTGACGTGAGTAAGACCTTTAAACAGGTCAACATTCACAAGGCTGCGGGGCCAGACGGATTACCAGGACATGTGCTCTGGGCATGTGCAGACCAACTGGCAGGTGTCTTTACTGACATTTTCAACATGTCCCTGATTGAGTCTATAATAGCAATATGTCTCAAGCAGACCACCATAGTCCCTGTGCCCAAGAACACTAAGGTAACCTGCCTAAATGACTACAGACGTCTGTAGTGCTTTGAAAGGCTGGTCATGGCTCACATCAACACCATTATCCCAGAAACCCTAGATCCACTCCAATTTGCACACCGCCCAAACAGATCCACAGATGATGCAATCTCAATCACACTCCACACTGCCCTTTCCCACCTGGACAAAGGAACACTTATGTGAGAATGCTATTCAGACTGCAGCTTAGCATTCAACACCATAGTATCCTCAATGCTCATCACTAAGCTAAGGATTCGGGGACTAAACACCTCCCTCTGCAACTGGATCCTAGACATCCTGACGGGCCGCACCCAGATGGCGAGGATAGGTAGCAACACATCTGCCACGCTGATCCTCAACACTAGAGCCCCCCAGGGGTGTGTGCTCAGTTCTCTCCTGTACTCCCTGTTCATCCACGACTGCATTGCCAGGCACGACTCCAACACCATCATTAAGTTTGCAGACAACACAACAGTGGTAGGCCTGATCAACGACGAGACAGCCTATAGGGAGGAGGTCAGAGACCTGGCCGGGCGGTGCCAGAATAACAACCTATCCCTCAACGTAACCAAGACTAAGGAGATGATTGTGGACTACAGGAAAGGAGGACCGAGCATGCCCCCATTCTCATCGACAGGGCTGTAGTATAGCAGGTTGAGAGCTTCAAGTTCCTTGACGTCCACATCACCAACAAACTAGAATGGTCCAAACACACCAAGACAGTCGTGAAGAGGGCACGACAAAGGCTATTCCCCCTCAGGAAACAAAACATATATGGCATGGGTCCTGAGATCCTCAAAAGGTTCTATAGCTGCAACATCCAGAGCACTGGTTGCATCACTGCCTGGTATAGCAATTGCTCTGCCTCCAACCGCAAGGCACTACAGAGGGTAGTGCGTACAGCCCAGTACATCACTGGGGCAAAGCTGCCTGCCATCCAGGACCTCTACACCAGGTGGTGTCAGAGGAAGGCCCTAAAAATGGTCAAAGACCCCAGCCACCCCAGTCATAGACTGTTCTCTCTACTATCGCATGGCAAGCGGTACCGGAGTGCCAAGTCTAGGACAAAAAGGCTTGTCAACACTTTTTACCGCCAAGCCATACGACTCCTGAACAGGTAATCAAACGGTTACCTGGACTATTTGCATTGTGTGCCCCCTCCCCAACCCCTCTTTTACAATGCTGCTACTCTCTGTTTATCATATATGCATAGTCAATTTAACCATATCTACATGTACATACTACCTCAATCAGCCTGACTAACCAGTGTCTGTATGTAGCCTGGCTACTGTATCTAGCCTCGCTACTGTTTTTCACTTTCTTTTTACTGTTGTTTTTATTTCTTAACTTACCTATTGTTCACCCCATACCATATTTTGCACTATTGGTTAGAGCCTGTAAGTAAACATTTCACTGTAAGGTCTACACCTGTTGTATTCGGTGCGTGTGACAAATACACTTTGATTTGATTAGAAATTTTAAAATTAAACAATTTTGCATTATCATGCTTGAATGACCAAAATCAAAAACACATAAACAAAAGATAGAAATGATACAATGTGTAATAAACAGGAAAACAAAAGAGAAAAAAATTATAGGTGTACAACCTAACCTTTTTAGTTGTCGGTTAGAATCTTTTTCTTGTTGGTGCAAAACGAAAGCAACCCTTCATCTTTATTTAGGGTCCCGTCTCAATAAAGTACTGCTCCCTCCCACTTTGTCCTCACCTCAACAATCTCTTCCTCCCTTCTTCCATCTCAGATGCATGTGGCCTGACAGACCCAGCCCATGTGGAGTCTCTGCAGGAGAAGGCCCAGGTGGCTCTGACAGAGTACGAGCGGATGCAGTACCCAGGTCAGCCCCAGCGCTTCGGCCGCCTGCTCCTCCGCCTGCCCGCCCTCCGCGCCGTGCCCGCCAACCTCATCTCCCAGCTCTTCTTCATGCGTCTGGTGGGCAAGACGCCCATCGAGACTCTCATCCGCGACATGCAGCTCTCCGGAAGCTCTATCAGCTGGCCCTACGTCCCTGGACAGTAACGCCGAAATTAAGTCTCCGTCTGGGCAGTGACGACAAGGACCACAGGTTCCTCTGACTCATCCATCTGTGTGATCAAATGCTAGCACCAGCTGGACATCATACAAGTTGCACTGCCTCCATGAACTGAGCTCTCCATGCCAGCCTAGCGCCAGCTGGGTCTATTGCCAGCACACTGGTGCCAACACAACTACTGTGCGCCATTATGGCAACCTGAGTCAGCTATGCCATCCGCATGCCATAGTGACTTACATACACACATTAATGTCCTGCCAATAGAGGTCACTGGAATCTTGTCTCATTTTCCACATCTCATTGCCTTTGGTGCAAAGACTTTCAACATCAACATCAAACCAAGACGGAGATCACTCTTGGTGAAATTCTGGAGAATTCTGGTAGAAAAGCTTTATATATGCAAACACAGAAGTGGTAGAGGAAATGGAACTGGGACAAGACATTTCACCCGAATCTTCATCGTCCACTGAAATTTCACTCAAAACGTAATTGTCCTTAAAGCTAGAATCCTTACTTGCTCCATCCATTTTTGGACTTATAAATGAATTATATATACCCATTTATTATTGAAGAATATAACTTATAAATAACTTATAGTCTCAAACCATCGTTTAAACTACATTGTTAAATGTACCTACAGTATCTCCAAGCCCATTCCGCAGCTGTTTACCAAAACAGAGGCGGGGTGCCTGCTTTGTTATTGTTTCAATTAAGGATTCTAGCTTTAAAGAGGTTATAGATATGACATTTGAACTACTGAATCAGCCAGGCAGATAAAGTGGAGAGACTTACAGAGGGACTCAATGAGAGTTTCCGTGTACCACTCATAGGGCTCTTACTTGTTGTACTGGGCAACTTTTCAAACTCCACAGTCACACAAATATTGATCGATACCTCACAAGACAGCAGAATGCTATGGACGGACTTCTTCTAAAGGCAACCTCTCTGTCATTGTACAGTTGTTCACCACAGACTGCCTTCTTTTCAACAACTGCCTTTTCAATATGAATTCGGACACTGCAGTATGAGTAGATCATTCAACTGGACATATTCTTTAAGATTAACACAGTTTTTTTTTATACGGACTGATATTTAAACTACACCTGAAGATGATGAATGCAGCTGATGTGAGTGACAGGCTGATTGTTGAAACAAGGCTGTTCTCAAGTGACAAAAAAAGTATTTAATCTAAAAGGTTGTGGCCAAATGCTTTCCCTGTGACATATCACCATGCTGAAAGGTTGTGGCCAAACGGTTTCCCTGTGACATATCACCATGCTGAAAGGTTGTGGCCAAACGGTTTCCCTGTGACATATCACCATGCTGAAAGGTTGTGGCCAAATGGTTTCCCTGTGACATATCACCATGCTGAAAGGTTGTGGCCAAACGGTTTCCCTGTGACATATCACCATGCTGAAAGGTTGTGGCCAAACGGTTTCCCTGTGACATATCACCATGCTGAAAGGTTGTGGCCAAACGGTTTCCCTGTGACATATCACCATGCTGAAAGGTTGTGGCCAAATGGTTCCCTGTGACATATCACCATGCTGAAAGGTTGTGGCCAAACGGTTTCCCTGTGACATATCACCATGCTGAAAGGTTGTGGCCAAATGGTTTCCCTGTGACATATCACCATGCTGAAAGGTTGTGGCCAAATGGTTTCCCTGTGACATATCACCATGCTGAAAGGTTGTGGCCAAAAGGTTTCCCTGTGACATATCACCATGCTGAAAGGTTGTAGCCAAACGGTTTCCCTGTGACATATCACCATGCTGAAAGGTTGTGGCCAAACGGTTTCCCTGTGACATATCACCATGCTGAAAGGTTGTGGCCAAACGGTTTCCCTGTGACATATCACCATGCTGAAAGGTTGTGGCCAAACGGTTTCCCTGTGACATATCACCATGCTGAAAGGTTGTGGCCAAACGGTTTCCCTGTGACATATCACCATGCTGAAAGGTTGTGGCCAAACGGTTTCCCTGTGACATATCACCATGCTGAAAGGTTGTGGCCAAATGTTTTCCCTGTGACATATCACCATGCTGAAAGGTTGTGGCCAAATGGTTTCCCTGTGACATATCACCATGCTGAAAGGTTGTGGCCAAATGGTTTCCCTGTGACATATCACCATGCTGAAAGGTTGTGGCCAAACGGTTTCCCTGTGACATATCACCATGCTGAAAGGTTGTGGCCAAACGGTTTCCCTGTGACATATCACCATGCTGAAAGGTTGTGGCCAAACGGTTTCCCTGTGACATATCACCATGCTGAAAGTTTGTGGCCAAACGGTTTCCCTGTGACATATCACCATGCTGAAAGGTTGTGGCCAAACGGTTTCCCTGTGACATATCACCATGCTGAAAGGTTGTGGCCAAACGGTTTCCCTGTGACATATCACCATGCTGAAAGGTTGTGGCCAAACGGTTTCCCTGTGACATATCACCATGCTGAAAGGTTGTGGCCAAACGGTTTCCCTGTGACATATCACCATGCTGAAAGGTTGTGGCCAAATGGTTTCCCTGTGACATATCACCATGCTGAAAGGTTGTGGCCAAACGGTTTCCCTGTGACATATCACCATGCTGAAAGGTTGTGGCCAAACGGTTTCCCTGTGACATATCACCATGCTGAAAGGTTGTGGCCAAACGGTTTCCCTGTGACATATCACCATGCTGAAAGGTTGTGGCCAAACGGTTTCCCTGTGACATATCACCATGCTGAAAGGTTGTGGCCAAACGGTTCACCTATGACCTGCTGGTAGTTGGTACTTTCAAAATGCAGAGAAATCACATCAAAACTCATTTTAAGTGTTAAGAAGTGTATATACTGTAGATTTAGGGAACCAAAGGTTGCCCTGCTGCATGTCACAATTTAGTTATTGATCTGTGTTTCATCTCTACGAAATGGGATTAGAAGGTAAAGTTATTTTTTTTAATGTTGAGTTCACAGTTTCTTTTTTAAAACATGAACATTTCATGTGAAAATACCTCTACCATTCCTCAAGATGTGTCAAAAAGATACGATTCTCCATAGCGGTGAAAATGACACTACACTGGTGCAGAACAAGAGGCTACCCCTGAGCCAATTGTGTTGCCACCACAAAGCAATGCATTCCACTAGCTCAATGCAGAACACTTAGGCAATATGGGAGTTTGTTGTCACGACTGTTTGGTGATGTGACTGCTGCAGCCAAAATGACAAGGTGAGTGTGTGGATCGTTTCTTTCCTTAGTTGTGTCAGTTACCGCCATAAGAATGTCAGTTAGATGTGGGCAATATGTTTTGTACTCACAAGCTAATAAGAGATGAAATTTGTGATTTGTATATACACTAGATGAGTTTTGGGGTGATGTGTTGAAGCCACCGTGCCTCCATCTTGGCACTCCCCCACCTTGTAAAAAATATTTTGGAAGCTATAGAAATGCATTTATTAATGTCTACGTTCGTTTTTGCCACATTGATTCCATTACAGACACCTTAATTCATGCTTTTAAATTATATTATGTGAGGTAGCAAAAATAAAAAATTGAAAAAATATATAAACATTTTTTTCGTATAATTATTTGAGATGACTAATGTTAACATCCCTACTAGAACAAACAATACTTAACTATATGTAATTTTGTCATTGAAACATGTAGAATTCCATTCATTCCTATGGAGGACTGCTCCTACTGGGGAGTACCAGTACGTATGTATAGGCTTTCATCAAAGAAAAACTACTGTAAATGTTGTTTTTTACAAATGTCGGGAAAGAATGTGTTGCATGATCACATTGCAAAACGTTATATTCTAGAATAATTTAGAATATTTAATTACAAAAAATATGTTAATTGTTATTCTTCATTTAAAAACATTAAAGAGAGAATATTAGACAGCACAATAATGTGCAAAAGGTAATGCACACATTTTGCAGAATAGGTGAAAACAGCCTCCTCATTTTAATCTACCATTGTGAATCATTTCCCAAGAAAGAACCATTACACTGTTGCATCTTGCACCAGCGTGAGGCGACATCAGACAAAGTTACAACTGTTCGTGCTCTTTATCTGTTGTCACCATCATACGATATTCCATGAGAGCATGAGTTGGTGTCTTTTGTCGAGCTGCTGGAAAATATAGGGTAGTGTTTTATCCTTGATTTTACAGTAACATGAGGTATGCCCCCCTAACGCAGTTTTCACTCACCCGCTTCAGGTCCTTTCGTCCGGTTGTATTCTGCAGCCGCTCCCTGAGATGTAGAGGAAAATGCTAAAACATACTACTGCAATCTTAGAAAAAAAGGTTCCAAAAGGCTTCTTTGGCTGTCCCCATAGGAGAACCCTTTTTGGTTCCAGGTAGAACTCTTTTGGGTTCCATGTAGAAGCCTCTGGGGTAAGGGTTCTATGTGGAATCCAATAAGGTTCTGCCAGGAACCAAAAACTAGTTTTCAAAGGGTTCTCCTATGGGGACAGCTGAATGACATTTTTAGGTTTTAGAGAGTTTCCAAGAGTGTACTCAAAAGGGTGTTATTCATAAAAGTTAGACAGTTTTTCCACAATTGTAGAGGAAACATCAAACAAATAAATGTTGAACTCATAGGGCTGGTGAGCGGGGCTTTTTATTATTTGCGTATCATTTAGCTGATTCCTAAAGCTAAAGAGAAAGGTTAAAATACCACCTGCTCCTTAGTAGTACAAATTCCAGGTGAAAATATTGACTCATTTTACTGTTTTTATTTTTATCATCTAATGTTTTACTCAAAAAGTAGTTACAAATATATTTTTAAAGTAAGCCTGTGTGCATGTGTGTGTGTGTGTGTGTGTGTGTGTGTGTGTGTGTGTGTGTGTGTGTGTGTGTGTGTGTGTGCTGTAACGGTGCTTGTTTCAATGAATCACTAAGAAGTTACTTTTCATATTTCTACACAAGTATCAGAATAGTGGACTGTAAAGACAAAAAATAACCATATTCTTTTTGGCCAAAAATCTAATAGCAGATGCTTTTTCGTGCTCACTGCACCTGGTACGTCATCGTCCCATCCTCCAGGATGTCCAGCTCTCGGCTCAGTTTTTGCACCTGGTATTCATCGTCCCATCCTCCAGGATGTCCAGCTCTCGGCTCAGTTTTTGCACCTGGTACTTCATCGTCCCATCCTCCAGGATGTCCAGCTCTCGGCTCAGTTTTTGCACCTGGTATTCATCGTCCCATCCTCCAGGATGTCCAGCCCTCGGCTCAGTTTTTGCACCTGGTATTCATCGTCCCATCCTCCAGGATGTCCAGCTCTCGGCTCAGTTTTTGCACCTGGTTCTTCATCGTCCCATCCTCCAGGATGTCCAGCTCTCGGCTCAGTTTTTGCACCTGGTACTTCATCGTCCCATCCTCCAGGATGTCCAGCTCTCGGCTCAGTTTTTGCACCTGGTACTTCATCGTCCCATCCTCCAGGATGTCCAGCTCTCGGCTCAGTTTTTGCACCTGGTACTTCATCGTCCCATCCTCCAGGATGTCCAGCTCTCGGCTCAGTTTTTGCGCCTGGTCGCTGATGTCATCGATCTCGGCACACAGGCTCTTGTCGCTTGCCAGGTAGAACTCTTTCATATTCTGTCTGCCTGTCTGATGTTATCTCAGGGTACTGAAGAGACACATTACACAGGGAAAAAAAGAGACACAGGAAATGCCATTTGGATCAATACTGCAATTTTCTTGAATGCTATCTTGAATGTAGAACAAAATGGCTTTCTGTCATGCTTTCCCACTAGCATGTGACATTGCTGAAACAGCACACACAGCAGATATGGAATGCTGTCTGTCTTGCTGTTTTAATGTTTAATCTATCACTCAATCCCTTGTTCCATCCAT
Organism: Oncorhynchus masou masou; assembly: GCF_036934945.1. Classification (NCBI taxonomy): domain Eukaryota; kingdom Metazoa; phylum Chordata; class Actinopteri; order Salmoniformes; family Salmonidae; genus Oncorhynchus; species Oncorhynchus masou. The sequence goes on from NC_088214.1 coordinate 44,576,568, forward strand.
CCCCCCACCCATCAAATATGGCCCACCTATGCAAGTGGTCATTTTGGTCAGTTCATTACCAGTATCCCCACCGGTGGTGTAACCGGTCTCACATTGGGTCTCCTCCTGTGAAAGGGGGGTAGGGTCCTGTTCCCTCTCCCTGTGAATGGGGTCTTCCTCAGGCTGGAGTAACTGGAGATAATGTCAAACTGTCACTAAAGTCGTTAACTTTTTTAACGTCCCTCTTTACGTTTGATTATTTATGCATTTAAAAAACGGAGGTCGGGGCGTTTTGATATTGTTTAGTTGAACTTTACTTTGAGTATGCTGGCATTTATATGGTTAAAAACAGGACTTCTTAGCACAACTATCGGTCCCATGTTACACATGGAACTGGAACATCTCAAAATATAACTTGACATGGGAAGAAAAAAAAAATATACATATACACACACACACCAACAAACACACCAACACACCCACACCAACACACCCACCCACACATACCCACCAACAAACACACCAACACACCCACACCAACACACCCACCCACACATACCCACCAACACACACACACACACCCACACCAACACACACACACACACACCCACCAACACACCAACACACACCCACACCAACACACACACACACACCAACAGCCACACACACCACACACCAAAACACAGACACACACACAACAACACCAACCAACACACACCAACCAACATACACACCAACCTACCAACACCAACACACCCCAACACACACACACACCAACACACACACACCCACCAACAAACACACCAACACACCCACACCCACCAACAAACACACCAACACACCCACACCAACACACCCACCCACACACACCCACCAACAAACACACCAACACACCCACACATACCCACCAACAAACACACCAACACACCCACACCAACACACCCACCCACACATACCCACCAACACACACACACACACCCACACCAACACACACACACACACCCACCAACACACCAACACACACCCACACCAACACACACACACACACACACACCAACAGCCACACACACCACACACCAAAACACAGACACACACACAACAACACCAACCAACACACACCAACCAACATACACACCAACCTACCAACACCAACACACACACACACCAACACACACACACCAACCTACCAACACCAACACACACCAACCAACCAACACACACACCAACCAACCAACCCACACCAACCAACACACACCCCAACACCAACACACCCACCCACACATACCCACCAACACACACACACACCCACACCAACACACACACACACACCCACCAACACACCAACACACACCCACACCAACACACACACACACACACCAACAGCCACACACACCACACACCAAAACACAGACACACACACAACAACACCAACCAACACACACCAACCAACATACACACCAACCTACCAACACCAACACACCCCAACACACACACACCAACCTACCAACACCAACACACACCAACCAACCAACACACACACCAACCAACCAACCCACACCAACCAACACACACCCCAACACCAACACACACACACACCAACACCCACCCACCCACACCAACACACACACACCCACCCACACCAACACACCAACACACACACACACACACCCACACACACACACACACCAACCAACACACACACACCAACCAACACACACACCAACCTACCAACACCGACACACACCAACACACACCAACCAACACACACACCAACCAACACACACCCACACCAACACACACCAACCAACACACACCAACACACACCCACACCAACACACACATACCCACACACACACACACACCCACACCAACACACCAACACACACACCCACACCAACCAACACACCCCCACACCAACACACCCCCACACCGACACACACACACACGAACACAAACACACATCCACCCACAAACACACACCAACACACACACCAACCAACACACACACCAACCAACACACACCCACACCAACACACACCCACACACACACCAACACACACCCACACCAACACACACCAACACACACACACACACCACCAACACACACCCACCCACACACACACCAACACACACCAACACACACCCACCCACCCACACACACACCAACACACACACCAACCAACACACACACAACACACACCCACCCACACACACACCAACCAACCAACACACACACAACACACACCACCCAACACACACCAACCAACACACACCAACCAACACACACACACACCAACACCAACACACACACACACCAACACACACCTACACCCACACCAACACCAACACACACCCACACCAACACACACACACACCCACACACACCCACACCAACACACACACACACACACACACACAACACACGCACACACACCAACACACACACACACACTCCAACACACCAACACACACACACACACACACACCAACACACACACACACACACCAGCATTAGCACTTACCCGTCCAGAAGTACGTCCTGCAGAAACAGCTCCTCAGTCTGTATATATATATATATAAATATATAAAATTATAAATATATAAAATATAACCTGACATGGGATTTTTTTTTTATATATATATATATATATATATATATATATATATATATATATATATATATATTATAGATATTATATATATATACACACATATACATTATTTTTTTCCCATGTCAGGTTATATTTTCATTTTTTTTATTCAAATGGAATGGAGTTGTTTGTTAATAGTTAATTGTTTACTCCATGTGTAACTCTGTGTTGTCTGTTCACACTGCTGTGCTTTATCTTGGCCAGGTCGCAGTTGCAAATGAGAACCTGTTCTCAACTAGCCTACTTGGTTAAATAAAGGTGAAATAAAAAATAAAAATAAAAAGTAGAACAGCAAACACACACATGGCCACTGCGCCTGCTACTCCTCTCCATTTCCATATGAAATAGCCATTGGGTGCTGTTCAGGAGATGGCAGGCCCACAACATGGAACAACACTGTTCCCTCTGCTCTGTACAATACATATTTGTTTATTTTATGTGATGATAAAAGGCTCATACAATACAAATATTTTTTTATGTTTTCTTTCACAGTGATAGCGACTCCGACTGGGAGCCCCCGGTGCCAAGCTGCCTGCTCTACCTCTGCCCCCAGTGGTGTTCATATGCCACAGTTCATTACTGCAGGCATGACTGTGCCTCAGGGCCAAAAGGGCACAGCATGGAGGCGTCGTTGTGTTATGTGTCGCATGAAAAGCACCACTTGTTCAGTTTGCCTCTCCTTTACATCAGAAAAAGACAGCTATGGGACATGGCACAGGCAGCAAAATATTGTGACGAGGACTTACAAAGGGTGTACTGTTTAAAAAAAATACAAAATTGTGTGTGTGTGTGTGAGAATTGCTTTTTTGATATGTGGTATATAGTTATTTGCACTGCTGTATATAGTTATAGGTCATTTCACCAATTCGGCCACTTGGGTACATTTGGGTGACTTCATGCTAAATGTCATGTAGCTCACCCATTCCTGAAGTTATCAGTCTCAAACTTTGCACACCTACAGTTGCCCTCTTGTGTTATCCATCAAAATGATCTCCAGCCTCCTATCTGACTGTGTGGCTATTCTAGTACATGTGAAAGATGATACAACAACAATAAAAAACAGAAAACGTATGTTCTTTCTTTATCTTTTCTTCCACCAGATCTACTGTGTTATATTCTCCTACATTCAATGAACATTTCCACAAACTTCAAAATGTTTCCATTCAAATGATACCAAGAATATGCATATCCTTGCCTCTGGGGCTGAGCTACAGGCAGTTAGATTTGGGTATGTCTTCTGCCTCTGGGGCTGAGCTACAGGCAGTTAGATTTGGGTATGTCTTCAGGTGGAAATTGAGAACAAAGGGATGCAGCCATAACAGGTTATTAAACAAAATAATTTTATACCCATCTTATTCATTAATGCTGTGTGATAAATCAGATGTTTCTTGGTGGGCTTAAACAAATCTACAGTAACATGACAGATATAGTGGAGATGATACAAAAAATCTGCTAGTGGATAGTAGTCGTCGGTAACAAGCAATACGTGTTAAATATATGTGTATATATGTATATATGTGTATATATGTGCCACAGTCAATCATGACAGCCTCTTTATGAAAGGCCTTTACTTATGACTTAAACAGATTCATTTTCTACACATCTTATTAATTAATGCTGTGGGCATACCCAGGATTTACATGCCGGATGGATTATCTACCCATGGAGGGAAAACTTATGGAGCTTTGATGGAGTGTGCAAGCGTCTTAGCGATCGTGAATTGGAAATTGATAATGGTCAGGGATAACCCGGACCTACAGTGAGGCAAAAAAGTATTTAGTCAGCCACCAATTGTGCAAGTTCTCCCACTTAATAAGATGACAGAGGCCTGTAATTTTCATCATAGGTACACTTCAACTATGACAGACAAAATTCAAAGAAAAAAAATCCAGAAAATCACACTGTAGGATTTTTTATGAATTTATTTGCAAATTATGGTGGAAAATAAGTATTTGGTCACCTACAAACAAGCAAGATTTCTGGCTCTCACAGACCTGTAACGTCTTCTTTAAGAGGCTCCTCTGTCCTCCACTCGTTACCTGTATTAATGGCACCTGTTTGAACTTGTTATCAGTATAAAAGACACCTGTCCACAACCTCAAACAGTCACACTCCAAACTCCACTATGGCCAAGACCAAAGAGCTGTCAAAGGACACCAGAAACAAAATTGTAGACCTGCACCAGGCTGGGAAGACTGAATCTGCAACAGGTAAGCAGCTTGGTTTGAAGAAATCAACTGTAGGAAATGGAAGACATACAAGACCACTGATAATCTCCCTCGATCTGGGGCTCACGCAAGATCTCACCCGTGGGGTCAAAATGATCACAAGAACGGTGAGCAAAAATATCAGAACCACACGGGGGGACCTAGTGAATGACCTGCAGAGAGCTGGGACCAAAGTAACAAAGCCTACCATCAGTAACACACTATGCCGCCAGGGACTCAAATCCTGCAGTGCCAGACGTGTCCCCCTGCTTAAGCCAGTACATGTCCAGGCCTGTCTGAAGTTTGCTAGAGAGCATTTGGATGATCCAGAATAAGATTGGGAGAATATTGATTGGGAGAATATTGTCATATTGTCAGATGAAACCAAAATAGAACTGTTTGGTAAAAACTCAACTCGTCGTGTTTGGAGGACAAAGAATGCTGAGTTGCACCCAAAGAACACCATACCTACTGTGAAGGAAAGAATGAATGGGGCCATGTATCGTGAGATTTTGAGTGAAAACCTTCCATCAGCAATGCTATTGAAGATGAAATGTGGCTTGGTCTTTCAGCATGACAATGATCCCAAACACACCGCCCGGTCAACAAAGGAGCTGCATCGTAAGAAGCATTTCAAGGTCCTGGAGTGGCCTAGCCAGTCTCCAGATCTCAACCCCATAGAAAATCTTTGGAGGGAGTTGAAAGTCCGTGTTGCCCAACAACAGCCCCAAAACATCACTGCTCTAGAGGAGATCTGCATGGAGGAATGGGCCAAAATACCAGCAACAGTGTGTGAAAACCTTGTGAAGACTTACAGAAAACGTTTGACCTCTGTTATATACCCTTTGTTGGCAATGACAAAGTATTGAGATAAACTTTTGTTATTGACCAAATACTTATTTTCCACCATAATTTGCAAATAAATTCATTCATCCTACAATGTGATTTTCTGGATTTTTTTTCCTGATTTTGTCTGTCATAGTTGAAGTGTACCTATGATGAAAATTACAGGCCACTCTCATCTTTTTAAGTGGGAGAACTTGCACAATTGGTGGCTGACTAAATATTTTTTTGCCCCACTGTATAATTCAATGCATCAAAATAACCTTCACAGACACCTTCTGTCTCCTAGAGATGAACGTACTTTGGTGCGAAAAGAGCAAATCAATCCCAGAACAACTGCAAAGGACCATGTGAAGATGCTGGAGGAAACAGGTACAAAATTATCTATATCCACAGTAAAATGAGTCTTATATCGACATAACCTGAAAGGCCGCTCAGCAAGGAAGAAGCCACTGCTCCTAAACCACCATAAAAAGCTAGACTACGGTTTGCAACTGCACATGGGGACAAAGATCGTACTTTTTGGAGAAATGTCCTCTGGTCTGATGAAACAAAAATAGAACTGTTTGGCCATCGTTGTGTTTGGAGGAAAAAGGGGGAGGCTTGCAAGCTTAAGAACACCATCCCAACCGTGAAGCACGGGGTGGCAGCATCATGTTGTGGAAGTGCTTTGCTGCTGGAGGGACTGGTGCACTTCACAAAATAGATGATAAACCCCAAGTATACTTCCAAAGTTGTGGTAAATTGGCTTAATGAACAACTGTCCACAATCAGGGAAGTTAGTCTTGGGGGGGGTGAGAAAGGGGAATGACAGTAGAAAGGGGAATGACAGTAGCCATGACTCAGACGTTGAGTATGTTAGTGGCAACACATGTAGAGAGCTGCAGTTGCGCAGCTTCTGTGCAAGAGGCTGAAGGTGCAGTGCAAGCAGCAGTCTGTAACTCTTACAGCTGCTGGTGAGTTAGGGGCTCCTTGTAGGAATGTGAAAATAAAAGGAGACAGAAATTGTTTCTTCAGAGCGGTCAGTGAAGCGGTGTGTGGTACAGATGAGTATCATGGAACAATACAAAATGTCGTGGTGAAGCAGCTGGAAAGCAACGATTGTACGTATAGGAGCATTTTGAGAATGGGTTACCGTTCAGTGGCAGAATATATTATCAAATCAAAAATGAGCTGTCTAGGTAGCTGTGCGACCGAAGTGGAGATTCAGGCAGCAGCAGATTGTTTGGGTGTAAGCATATATACATACTACACCGACCACTGGCTTGAATACAGTTGTAACGGTTTACAGGAGTCTAACAAGGGGATTTATTTTGGAGAATCGTGGGAACCATTATGAGAGAGTTGTTTATGTCAAGAGGCCTCAGTTGCAGTCTTGTTACAGTTACTGCAAAGTAGATGCAAGTGGGAACAGTGTTACACCACAAACATTCAAGTCTTCAGCCTCCAACACGCTCGATTCCGAGAGAGCTTGGCGAGCAACAAGGTCCAGGGAATACGATGATTGGATGTGTGAGGATGATCCCGGATACTGGCAAGAAGACGATGAGCATGAACACGAAACTCCGGGTGATGACTTGGAGGATATCAGGGACCACGAAGCCAAAACTCTTCACCAATACAATTCCAACAACAACATTCTGGACGTCGACGACGAGGTTGACGACGCGGTTCGTACTGAGGAGGATGCGAGACAAAAACAGCAGATGCAACGCAAGCTTAATTGGTTACTTTTGAACAGATTATGGCTTTTAGAAAGGCTGGGTGAGCGCTGGTGTGGCTCGGTCTCTGAAGAGCAGATTAGCTCTTTCATGGATACACTTAAGAATCCCGCTGGTGACATGCCCGGAGGAGTGTGTCCGGTTACGGTGAAGACCAACGACGCAGTCGTGACATTTGCTGTGCTCATCTGTCGAGGCAGTTACGTATGTAACGACTTGGTACAAGGTGAATTTTCAAATCCTATTGACATAATAGATCTCGTTTGTAAAGTGGGAGACTTGCACTTGCTGCCTAGACAGAGGAAAATACCTCGTAACCCTGACTACTTTTCTGTGACACATATAGTGGAAGAGATGTGTTACATGATAAAGGTGCTGAAAGGTGCATGGTGGGGAGCTTCATACGGCAGTTCTGAAAGGTCACCCGAGCACCGTCAAAGTTATACAGCATCTATGAATGAAGGAGAAACTGTACGCCGACCCAGGTGCAGCAATGCATTATATGGATGACGAGAGTTTGGGATACCTGTTCAAGATCGTGACTGTCACGGGAAAGAGATTCAAGGTGACGTCTGATACATTGGGGTTTGGGACAAGTGCACACTTCTCTGAGATCACAAGTGTCCTACATCAGCATGGTTGAAAAAGTCACCTTTTGCAACTCGACCCTGTTCCGCGATGCAAGCGAACCCGAGCGTCGGGTTGGACATGGAAGGTCCACCGCGTGTCACAGAGTCGCCAAGAAGTCTGTAGATTATTACAGACTGAAGTTGGTAGCATATGTCATCACTGTTCTATCCCTGTTTCACTATGTCATTCCAAAAGTCCTTGTGTTGTCGTCATCAATGTCCGTATCAATATGTGAATAAAGACAAAGTATTTCCGAAACTGAATGATCATTCACATTTATTGACAGAGTGCTGTCACGACTTCTACCGAAGGTAACTCCTCTCCCTGCTCGGGCGGCGCTCGGCGCTCGGCGTCGCCGGCTTACTAGCCGCTACCGATCCCTTTTTCCTTTTCTGGTTGTTTTGTCTGTGTTCCTTTTCACACCTGGTTTCAATTGCGTTTATTTCTGTGTGTATATAGGGCACCTGTTGCCTGCCTTAATTCGTGCAGGATTAAGCTTGTTGGTATTTGAGTTCAATTATCTATGCTGTTTATGGTTTTCGCTATTACGTACGTGTATGTAGTGTCGGAACTGTGGTTTTTCCTCCGTGTATTGACACGAGATTCTGTTCCTTCGAGAGCGTAGTTTTGGATTTTCATCTGTGCCAATTTTGTATTGGTGGACTATGTGTGTATATATATATATATATATGTCATATACATATATCTATATTTAACACGCTTCTCAGAAATCCCTGCTCTCCTGCGCCTGACTCCTACACCTCTCACCAAGACGCACCTTATCACAAGTGCATTCACTTTGTCAATAAATCCATACCCAAACCATAACTGTCCACCACCAGAGAAGCAGGGGCAGCATTCATTTCCAAAGAACATAAACTTTATTGAGTCCAGAAAGGAATAAAACAGGTTCTTCTCCTTAGTCCTCACTACATTGGAACATCGTCATCCCCCTGCTCTTCCTCATCATCGGCCATGTACTTGAGAGAAAGACAAATAATCACATTAACAAGAGGCCATACACACAGGCAAAGTGTCATCACCTTATACATTTCTAGATCTACCATGTCATCTTCTTTTTGTTCAGCTGGGGAAGAGGAGACAATGCTGGATGAGGTTGAGGTTGTGCATGGGTGAGGACCTCCGAGGGCACCAGTGGACGCTCTTGTTGTACCACAGGGATTTCAGGTCCCTCTCTGTCAGAGGATAGTATGTAATCGCTCTCATTTTTACATTTACATTTAAGTCATTTGGCAGACGCTCTTATCCAGAGCGACTTACAAATTGGTGAATTCACCTTATGACATCCAGTGGAACAGCCACTTTACAATAGTGCATCTAAATCATTTAAGGGGGGGGGTGAGAAGGATTACTTTATCCTATCCTAGGTATTCTTTAAAGAGGTGGGGATTCAGGTGTCTCCGGAAGGTGGTGATTGACTCCGCTGTCCTGGCGTCGTGAGGGAGTTTGTTCCACCATTGGGGGGCCAGAGCAGCGAACAGTTTTGACTGGGCTGAGCGGGAACTGTACTTCCTCAGTGGTAGGGAGGCGAGCAGGCCAGAGGTGGATGAACGCAGTGCCCTTGTTTGGGTGTAGGGCCTGATCAGAGCCTGGAGGTACTGCGGTGCCGTTCCCCTTACAGCTCCGTAGGCAAGCACCATGGTCTTGTAGCGGATGCGAGCTTCAACTGGAAGCCAGTGGAGAGAGCGGAGGAGCGGGGTGACGTGAGAGAACTTGGGAAGGTTGAACACCAGACGGGCTGCGGCATTCTGGATGAGTTGTAGGGGTTTAATGGCACAGGCAGGGAGCCCAGCCAACAGCGAGTTGCAGTAATCCAGACGGGAGATGACAAGTGCCTGGATTAGGACCTGCGCCGCTTCCTGTGTGAGGCAGGGTCGTACTCTGCGGATGTTGTAGAGCATGAACCTACAGGAACGGGCCACCGCCTTGATGTTAGTTGAGAACGACAGGGTGTTGTCCAGGATCACGCCAAGGTTCTTAGCGCTCTGGGAGGAGGACACAATGGAGTTGTCAACCGTGATGGCGAGATCATGGAACGGGCAGTCCTTCCCCGGGAGGAAGAGCAGCTCCGTCTTGCCGAGGTTCAGCTTGAGTTGGTGACCCGTCATCCACACTGATATGTCTGCCAGACATGCAGAGATGCGATTCGCCACCTGGTCATCAGAAGGGGGAAAGGAGAAGATTAATTGTGTGTCGTCTGCATAGCAATGATAGGAGAGACCATGTGAGGTTATGACAGAGCCAAGTGACTTGGTGTATAGCGAGAATAGGAGAGGGCCTAGAACAGAGCCCTGGGGGACACCAGTGGTGAGAGCGCGTGGTGAGGAGACAGATTCTCGCCTCGCTCTCCTGAGATGTGTATTATATACCTGGGAGAGAAATATCACATAGACAAGGTATAATAATGCATGAAACGTGATCGAAAGAGTCATTCACAATCTATCTGTGTACCTACAGAATGGGTCATGGTAGATGCCTGTGGAGTGGAGATTAGCATCAGAACCGTACAAGATAAAAGATTACGGTTAGCATGTTGTATAAACAAGGTGTGTGTAACGTAAGATATAATCATGTGTATCCTTCCGGGCTGAGCTCGCTGTTGTAGGTTTCTATACCACTCTCCTCTGACATCATTACAAGTGTGAAATGAACAATGAGTTGAGTCAAAGAGATACAGGTCTATAATTGCCTGGTAGAATGTGACACTTTCACTAGGTGTCATGACCAAACTCCTTCCCACGGTTAGTTTGGGTTAGGGTTAGGCACAGGGGGTGCGGGGCGTTTTTAAAATGAATAACCAAATGCTCATGGGGTACATTTAATTTGCTATTCTCTTCTCTCTCTGTAACTACACTTTATGCCACTGAATGTATTGCATTCATCACATATCCCTGGTTCGCAGAGTGAATTGGGAAAGTTGCTTGGCAAGACTGACTATTTAAAGTGTATCTGTCAAGGGAGACATATTCTATATTTCCCTCCCAGTGTAAACACTGACTGGAGGTTAGATACTGTCCCGGCTTGACTGTCCATGTACAGACTATAGACCAACTCCATTTGGCTCTTAGTTGATCGGATAATGCTTTGACCGAAATGGGGTTGAAACACAAGGCTATCCACGCAATGCTTGCAAACCCTCACCTGGCGCCGTTTGAATTGATCGACAGACCGTGCCAGTGACACGATTGGACTCTGATAGACCATCTCATGGTAATCCACAAGGTCAAGGACAGTGACTACATCGAGGGCGATTCGCAGGTGTCCATAGTAAGCATGGCAAGAACACTGGTGTGTGGTTACATCTCGGAAAATGCAGGCAGCCATTGTGTAGTGCTTGTAAAGGACGGCGCGGGAGCGCAGAAGCCGGCCGTGAGGGAGATCAGACTAAACCGCCCCCTGTACCTCATAGAATACACCATGATGAAGCTGTTGGCCGACATGAAAAACAAGTTTCTAGTGACCGGTATGAAGGGAGCTCCTAGAGGGAACCTTGGTCGATAACCTGGTGTCCTTCCACCAGAAGTACCTGGAGTACCAGGATGAAAGCGTATTTGTGAACACGCTCAAAGATCTGAAACCTCCCGAGCATGAGCTGTCCGACGTAGATCCCAGTAACGCCGACGGCTCGATAGACAGGCCCGAGGGACGTCTTTGTGGCGACTTTCACGGACCCCGAGACTATACAATTGTCTACGTTGAGGGAAGCGTTTCTAGGGTGTACGAGCACAGAGGCCGACACGTTGCTCGTGGAGTTGGCAAACGTTCTGAAAGGTAATGTGATTGTGTGCACCAGAGACTCGGACCTGGTGGCCGTGCTGATGGCTTGTGGCCGCGACAACAAGAGCTACCACGAGGATCGAGACACGCACATCTTGACCTTTGGGGAGCTGCTGTTTGCCATTCCCGACAACCTCCCACCCAAGCTCCAGTTTAGGGAACTGGCTTCAAGTGAGGATAGGTTCCGAGTGCTCTGTGACATCACCGATGAGAACAAATACCTGCTGCCGATGACTCGAAAGCAACACAGATTGGATGGGTAGGGGCTCATTGTAGTCAAAGACTGTGTCAGTACAAGGACGGCCTGTTACATCTTCGAAACGCTATGCCCCACATCTGACAAGAGTCCGCTATCGGGCTCCGAGTTGGATACCCCCATCTACCGGTGAAAAGAGGAATATCTTGTGTCTGCAGGGGCACGAGGTCCCCGAGCTCTACCTAAACAATGGCGCAGAATATAAGGTGGTCCTGAGCAAAGTACAGAAACATTTTGTCATGCTTGTAACTCTTCAATATCTGTGAATTCATTATACAGACTGAGGTTGTGAATTAGTGGAATTGTGTTGCTGTGCATTTATATATGGTAGAGTTTGAACATGTTTGGTCGCATGACCCATGGTTGGATGGATAAATGGTCCTCGGTTGGATGAATGTTCCTCGTTTGGATGAATGGTCCTCGGTTGGATGAATGAGATCTGGTTGGATAAATGAGCCGTGGTTGGATAAATGGTCCTCGGTTGGATGAAGGGTCCTTGGTTGGATGAATGTTCCTCGGTTGGATAAATGAGCCCTGGATGGATAAATGAGCCCTGGTTGGATGAATGGTCCTCGGTTGGATGAAGGGTCCTTGGTTGGATGAATGTTCCTCGGTTGGATAAATGAGCCCTGGATGGATAAATGAGCCAAATGTGGTTAGATAACTGATTCCTGGTTTGATTAACCCTCCCGCTGTCCATGGGTCATGTTGACCCAACTCGACAGTGTTGTCCTCAGGTCATTTTGACCCCACACAGTGTTGACCCTCCCGCTGTCCTTGGGTCATTTTAACCCGACATTGTGACCCGGCACTGTGTTGATTAATGGTCCTCGGTTGGATAAATGGTCCTCGGACTACCCTTCCATGCTAATGGAAAAGGGCACTCAAGGACTGTCCATTGGCTCAGCAGGGTCATAGATGCACGCCCACACTGCTCTTTTTGGACTTTCTGCATGGTATCGATAGGTCAACATCATCATGTCGCAGGTCAACAGTTGTAATGCAAAACGTAAGTTGTGCTATAGACCTAGTTTTATTCCGCGATCGGACGAATGAGTCGTGGTCGGATGAATGAATGGTCCCTGCAAATAGACCCTGGTTGGATAATAAACGCTTTGAGGTGTTAAGGACGAGATATGGAATCTTGTTGGGGTGAAACACAAATGGTCACAAATGCAAATAAAAGGTCAGAGTCTGGATTCTGTACATGTATATTTAATATTGGAGAAACTTAGTAGTTCTTCAGTCTTAGTCCATCCAAATGACTTGTACTCATGATTCTGTCAGCATAATTTTTCTTCTTGAAGTTTTCAGAGTCTAGTTTATTTACAGTTAGTCACGCCGCAGGCATCACAGACTACTTCCTTACAGTCTTTCATTTTGGAAAGTCTGTCAGGAGCCTCGACCATTAAGGTTGAACCGCTAGGACAATGGACATTGTAGTTCTTGGTTACAGCTAAGACCTTGTATGTAGCAACAAGTAACCAGTATTAAGATTATTTTCATGGTTGTCCCCATGTTCTCTTTTTGTAATTAGTCAGAACTCTGTCAAGGTTAATGTAGAGGGAGTTGTTACAGCTCATATATACCCTGTTTGTGGAAATCCCCTAAGTATGCCTAACACCTTTCCTGAGACTTGGTTGGATGATTCTGCTTAGATATGTTTAACATTGGTTGGACGATTCCTCCATGGCTGGATGTTTCTGCTTAGATATGTTTAAAACGTGTTTGGGATAGGGGGCAGCATTTTCACGTTCGGATGAAAAGTGTGCCCAGAGTAAACTGCCTGCTACTCAGGCCCAGAAGCTAGGATATGCATATAATTAGTCGATTTGAATAGAGAACACTCTAAAGTTTTCAAAACTGTTAACCTCTTGAAACTCCCCATCCCGGATCCGGGATCGTGACTAAAGCCTCAGGCTCATTAGCATAACGCAACGTTAACGATTTCTGAAAATCGCAAATAAAATGAAAATAATGCGCCTGCTCTCAAGCTTAGCCTTTTCTTAACAACACTGTCATCTCAGATTTTCAAAATATGCTTTTGAACCATAGCAATTGACTAATTTGTGTAAGAGTATGCTAAGCTAGCTTAGCATTTTGAGTAGCATTTAGCACGCAACATTTTCACAAAAACCAGATAACCAAATAAATAAAATCATTTACCTTTGAAGAGCTTCTGATGTTTTCAATGAGGAGACTCTCAGTTACATACCAAATGCGCAGTTTTTCCTGAAAGCGTCTGTGTGTAGGAGAAATCGCTCCGTTTTGTACATCACATTTGGCTACCGAAACGAACCGAAAATTCAGTCACCTACAAGTCACCTACAACGTCAAACTTTTTCCGAATTAACTCCATAATATCGACCGAAACATGGCAAACGTTGTTTGGAATCAATCCTCAAGGTGTTTTTTCACATATCTCTTCATTGATATATCGTTCGTGGAAGCCTGCATTCTTCTCTGAATTCTGTGGAAAAATACTTGCAGCTGACTTTTGCGCACCAATTTCGGCGCAGGACACCGGGCGGACACCTGGTAAATGTGGTCTCTTATGGTCAATCTTCCAATGATATGCCTACAAATACGTCACAATGCTGCAGACACCTTGGGGAAACGACAGAAAGGGCAGACTTACTCCTCTCGCATTCACAGCCATATAAGGAGACAATGGAAAACAGAGCCTCAAAAATCCTGCTTATTTCCTGGATGCCGTCTCATCTTGGTTTTGCCTGAAGCTCACGTTCTAGGGCACGCACAGAAAATATCTTTGCAGTTCTGGAAACGTCAGTGTTTTCTTTCCAAAGCTACCAATTATATGCATAGTCGAGCATCTTTTTGTGACAAAATATCTTGTTTAAAACGGGAACGTTTTTCATCCAAAAATGAAATAGCGCCACCATAAGTGTAAGAGGTTAACGTTTACTAATACCTAAAGTTGGATTACAGAAGTAGTTTGAAGTGTTTTGTCAAAGTTTATTGCCAACTTTTTTAATTTAAAAAAATAACGTTGCGTTTATTAACGGTGTTTTTCCTGGATCACATAGTCTTCATAAATGGACATTTTGGGTATACACGGACCGATTTAATCGAAAAAAAGACCCAACTGTGATGTTTATGGGACATATAGGAGTGCCAACAAAGAAGCTTGTCAAAGGTAATGAATGTTTTATATTTTATTTCTGCGTTTTGTGTTGCGCCGGCTACGCTAATTCTTTTGTTTACATCCCCTTCAGGTATTTCGGGGTGTTGCATGCTATCAGATAATAGCTTCTCATGCTTTTGCCGAAAAGCATTTTAAAAATCTGACTTGTTGGCTAGATTCACAACGAGTGTAGCTTGAATTGAGTACCCTGCATGTGTGTTTTAATGAGTTTTAACGAGTGCTATTAGCATTTGGTGTAGCGCATTTGCATTTATTGTTGGCAAGGTGGGACGCTAGCGCATCGGGTTGCCCAGAGAGGTTAAGCCTTAGTCCCACCCATCTCCTTAAGGGTTGATCTGTGCGTTCTGTACTAACTTGTCAGCTACTTCCAGACATCTAAGAGAGAGAACAGCTCACTGAACATTACTCGCCCTAGCAGAGTTGGTTAGGCTGTTACAGTATGTTATCCAGAGCATTGGTGACTGCAACTGTGCTGCCAGATCGTCTTTCAAAGCGTTTCGTGTTCAGAACACAAGCTGGACGCTCTGGCCAATAAGTTGGGTTGTTCCAAGCGTTTTGACCTCACAATGACAATCAAGCACCCAAGCTAACTGGCTAACATTGGCTGGCTACTTCCAGACACATAATGAGAGAACACCCCTCTCTCTGTCCATTTTACTTCCCTAGCAGAGCTGATAAGGCAGTTTATGTTATCCAGAGTGTTGGTGACTGTAACAGTGCCTCAGTGCAACAATTGAATTACGCTTTGTTGCCAACGTTTACTGACACCAGACATATTCAACAGGTGGTGAGCATTCAAAAATTCATCAGTTATTCTGCGCTCTGGCACACTAAGATGAGGGTCTTTTAATAAGAAATCTATCTAGCTAGCTAAATAATGGACCATAATCACAACTCATGACGTTACTACCTTGCATGAATCTGCACGGAGCTAACCAACCAGGTCTCATTGTTATAACTAGTCAAGCAAATGTGTCTGAGATACTATAGAATAAGATCATACACACAACGTTAGCTAGTGAGCCAGCTAACGTTAGCTCACTAACAGTACACTTGAAATGAAACCACTTTGTCAAAATTAGAAACATGTAATATCTGGAGATGTAGCTAGCTAGACTATTTTACCAGTATGCATCATTGTTGGACGCGTCTCCTGACTGTCTGATGCCATGCACAATGTAATCCAGACTGGTGTTTTCTCCATCTCCATAGGCTAGCTATCATACCATAGGCTAGCTATCAAAACTCGGCCCTCCAGAAAGTGGAGAGCATACACATAACATTAGCTAGTGAGCCAGCCAGCTAATGTTAGCTAGCTAACAGTACACTTTACCTTGACATTAGGTTTATGCAGTTTTACTACACAATAAAAAAAATTAAAGTTGTGTTTGACAAAATTACCTAGACATACTGACCAGCTCCAATAGACAGACGCGTGCTATATGGCAGACCAATCCAAACTCATCTCTCGGCATGTCCAGCCCACTCATTATCTCAGCTAATCATGGCTAGCGGGAAGGTTGCTCTCTTTCTGTGGCTAAACGAAATAGGCTCGTAATTTAACAATTTTATTCCTATTTACAGACGGCATACAAGTTTGATTTTAAGGCACATGAAAGTTCATATGTTCGAGAAGGCATTTCTGCCAAAAAAACGCACTTTGATAAAAAAAACATTTTATGTTCCAACAGCTCTCCTGTGAAGTCGTGACTTGTGACATATGCATAGTTTCCTGAATCGGGTACAGCGTTAGACATGAGCTTCAGCTCAGATAGACTATATTGTAGATCTAAATTTGATTATAATGTCACTCTCGCTGTGCATGCTGCATATGCATAAGATACTGCTGAGCATTTTAGCAGGACATTAGGCTATTTAAATAGTAATGACGGTTCCGTAGCTAACGTTTAGTTGCTGTATGTTTTATGCTATGTCATAGCTGAGCTGTGCTGCTCTGCTCTGCAGCAGTCTACTGTATGGTATATCATGGCTAAGCTGTGCTGCTCTGTAGCAGTCTACTGTATGGTCTTGTCTCTATACATGTCTTCTGTTTATATAACCATGTATGTCTTTTCTATTCCAAATTCAGTCAGGCAAATGCAGCCTCAGGACACTTCAGCATGCAGTCTGCTCAGGAATCCATCTTCCTACTGTTCATGACCTACGGAGAAGCAACGAACATGCATATCAAAGAGTATCTCAAAGAGTAGCTCTCCTCTCTCAGTAGCACAAGGTTGGGATTACACTAGGCTTTTCCAGAAGCACTAAATGCTATTTTCCTTTAATTTTGCATGATCTCTTAAGTTATGTTTGCATTATGGACTCTCACATGTTAAACGTACACTCATATACCCCTTAACAAAATTAGCGTGGAACATTATTAGTCATCACCAGAACTAACACTGCTTTGTCCTCTCATGTTATGCTGCCTGCATGCTGAGCACGGGCCTCACCTGGCGAACCTCTGTTCAACATTGATGCTGGCAGCCAATGACAAGATACTGGAATTCATCACTGCTCTGGTTCATTCGTCAGCGCTGTGAGTTCCTGCAGTATTGATATATGTGACCCACCACCTGGATTCAGTCCTATTTAGCAAAATTTGAAATGTTTTTTAAATATTTTTTTTTACATTTGATAAAAGTAGAGACTCCAAGCTATAAAACAATACACTGCAATTGAGGAACAATGAGGAAGTAATTCTGCTTTGAAAGTTGATAAACTTGTAACCCCACTTTTGAGAAAATGGCCTGTGAATGTTTTGGTATACCTACCGGAGAGCTCTTCTTTGTCTACACCCTCTACGCCTTAGCCCCACCCATCTCTTTAAGGATTCACATGTGAGGCCATGTGCTAAACAGAGAGAGTAGTGTAGTAAACAACCAAAGATTAAGACTAAAAGTGGTGAAAGTAATAGCAGAAATCCTTTATCTTGTCCTTGGCCTATATCCTAATCTGTTTTTGGTGCAGGTCATGTTGTTCACATTACCGTCTCTGGTAAACACACTAAATCAAATTTAATCCAAGTTTATTTGTCATTAACATCTTTTCCTTACATGTTTTTTTATTCAATTTGACTGTCACAAAATGTGTGGCTGCAGTATGTAAAATACCCCTAACACCAAGAATGCATTCCAATTAACAAGTGTTAAAAGAAAATTTGTGGAATTTCTTTCCTTCTTGATGCTTTTGAGCCAATCAGTTGTGTTGTGACAAGGTAGGGATGGCATAGAGAAGATCTATTTGGTAAAAGACCAAGTCCATATTATGGCAAGAATAGGTCAAATAAGCAAAAATAAATGACAGTCCATCATTACTTTAAGACATGGTCAGTCAATTTTGAAACTTTCAAGGACCTTGAAAGACCTTTTCATATCTACAAAAATGTAGCTATTTCCTTAACTCGAGTGCGAGGTGATCAAGGGTTCAAAAAATGTAGATATTGCCAGATGTTCACTGTCTGAGGAACAGGCCATGGATGTCACACCCTGATCTGTTTCACCAGTCCTTGTGATTGTCTCCACCCCCTCCAGGTGTCGCTTATTTTCCCCAGTGTTTTTATCCCTGTGTTTCCTGTCTCTCTGTGCCAGTTTGTCTTGTATGTTTCCAAGTCAACCAGCGTTTTTTCCGTTCGCCTGCTTTTTGCATTCTCCTTTTTCTAGTCCTCCCGGTTTTGACCCTTGCCTGTTTCTGGACTTTGTACCCGCCTGTCTGACCATTCTGCCTGCCTTGACCACGAGCCTGTCTGCCACTCTGTACCTGCTGGACTCTGATCTGGATTTGACCTTTTTGCCTGTCCACGACCATTCCCTTGCCTACCCCTTTGGTTAATAAACATTAAGACTCCAACCATCTGCCCCCTCGGTCTCGCCTTGTGCCCTGATAGTACGAACTGGTCATGACAGACCCAGCAGACTTTGACCAAGTCCGCCAAGCTGTCTCCCTGCAGGGAGCCACCATTGGGAGACATCAGGACTTGCTCCAGGGCCTTTTGGAAGGGCTTAGCTACTTGACGGAATGCCACGACCATGGGTTAAAAGCTGCTTTGGAGCAAATTAGGGCATTAGCTCAGACTGTCTGCCACCTCTGGAAAAAAACAATCACCCAGTATTTTTTCCCCTATCTCTGGTGAGTTTGTACAGCCAATCCCAAATTCATGGCAGAGGTGAGAAGTTTGAGTCTCCGGTATCCGGGAGAAAGGCGGCCAGAAACCTGCTTGCCTTACATCGAATCTCCCGTAGTGTGGCAGACTACGTGGTGGACTTTCTTTACTTTTATGCACGGATTATCTGAGGTAAAGGATGAGCTAGCTGCTCGGGAACTTCCGGTGGAGCTCAACTCTTATCGGCTTAACCATTAAAATTGGATGCCTAAGGGAACGCAAGAGTGAGAGGTCTGGTCTCGGGCACACGCATGCACCCGATATGCTGTGTTCACGTCCTATGGAATCTGGAAGTTTCCGAAGGCAGCTCTTCCGAGAGGAGTCACAGTCACCCGAGCTCTCTCGTGAATCTACGACGGGTGAGTTGGATACTCCTGAGCCTATGCAGTTGGGAAGAACTAGGCTATCAGTTTGGGAGCGCTGACGGAGGACCTATAATAACAGTTGTCTGTACTGTGGAGGGCAGGAAACCATTGTCTCTAGTGGGTACCACTACTATGGTGAGTCAGACTGGGAGTTCCCTAATTCCCATCACCCGCACACCCCTTTCTGCTCTAGTGCTGTGGGGAGACCAATCTTAAGTCTCTGAGTGCTCATTGACTCGGGCTGATGAATGTCTTATGGATGCCACAATAGCTTCAGAGCTTGGTATTCTCACTCAGCCTCTCTCTGTGCCCATGGATGCTAGGGCACTGGACGGCCACTCTATAGGGGAAGTGCCCCATGGTACTGTGCCTGTTCAATTATGGGTTTCTGGTAACCACAGTGAGACCATACAGTTCGTATGTGTCTGTGATATGTGAATGCCTGAACAGATCTTCCTGTGAATTTATCATCACTAATACAGATGTTTCTTTTGAGCATTCCAGCAGGATAATCTGGAAACTGACAATGGGGTCATGACCCGTCTACCCATGCCCCCTGTCTACTGAGAATCTTGCTGAGCTTGAACATCAGTGAAATTCTCTCATTGGAATACTACACCTATCCTGTGTCCTCAGATTAATGCAGATGAAGGGGTGTACTAAAAATAAAGGGAACACTAAAATAACACATCCTAGATCTGAATGAATGAAATATTCTTATTAAATACTTTTTTCTTTACATAGTTGAATGTGCTGACAACAAAATCACACAAAACTTATAAATGGAAATCAAATTTATCAACCCATGGAGGTCTGGATTTGGAGTCACACTCAAAATTAAAGTGGAAAACCACACTACAGGCTGATCCAACATTGATGTAATGTCCTTAAAACAAGTCAAAATGAGGCTCAGTAGTGTGTGTGTGTGTGTGTGTGTGTGTGTGTGTGGCCTCCACGTGCCTGTATGACCTCACTACAATGCCTGGGCATGCTCCTGATAAGGTGGCGGATGGTCTCCTGAGGGATCTCCTCCCAGATCTGGACTAAAGCATCCGCCAACTACTGAACAGTCTGTGATGCAACGTGGCGTTGGTGGATGGAGCAAGATATGATGTCCCAGATGTGCTCAATTGGATTCAGGTCTGGGAAACGGGCGGGCCAGTCCATAGCATCAATGCCTTCCTCTTGCAGGAACTGCTGACACACTCCAGCCACATGAGGTCTAGCATGGTCTGGCATTAGGAGGAACCCAGGGCCAACCGCACCAGCATATGGTCTCACAAGGGGTCTGAGGATCTCATCTCATTACCTAATGGCAGTCAGGCTACCTCTGGCGAGCACATGGAGGGCTGTGCGCCCCCCCCAAAGAAATGCCACCCCAACACCATGACTGACCCACCGCCAAACCGGTCATGCTGGAGGATGTTACAGGCAGCAGAACGTTCTCCACGGCGTCTCCAGACTCTGTCACGTGCTCAGTGTGAACCTGCTTTCATCTGTGAAGAGCACAAATGCCATACGTCCTGCACGGTGTTGGGCTGTAAGCACAACCCCCACCTGTGGACATCGGGCCCTCATTGAGTCTATTTCTGACCGTTTGAGCAGACACATGCACATTTGTGGCCTGCTGGAGGTCATTTTGCAGGGCTCTGGCAGTGCTCCTCCTTGCACAAAGGTGGAGGTAGCGGTCCTGCTGCTGAGTTGTTGCCCTCCTACGGCCTCCTCCACGTCTCCTGATGTACTGGCCTGTCTCCTGGTAGCGCCTCCATGCTATGGACACTACACTGACAGACACAGCAAACCTTCTTGCCACAGCTCGCATTGATGTGCCATCCTGGATGAGCTGCACTACCTGAGCCACTTGTGTGGGTTGTAGACTCCATCTCATGATACCACTAGAGTGAAAGCACCGCTAGTATTCAAAAGTGACCAAAACATCAGCCAGGAAGCATCAGCCAGGAACTGAGAAGTGGTCTGTGGTCCCCACCTGCAGAACCACTCCTTTATTGGGGGTGTCTTGCTAATTGCCTATAATTTCCACCTGTTGTCTATTCCATTTGCACAACAGCATGTGACATTTATTGTCAATTAGTGTTGCTTTCTAAGTGGACAGTTTTATTTCACAAAAGTGTGATTGACTTGGAGTTACATTTTGTTGTTTAAGTGTTCCCTTTATTTTTTTGAGCAGTGTATATGAATTACAAATCAGCCTTTACTTAAATCATGTTTCGAGTCTATTGCATAGTTAATGTGTAATCATTGACGTCCTGGGAGATGTAAACACTGCTGAAGTGTGTAATTATAATGCAGACACAGCATCATTAAAATAATGGAATTTGATATGACTGAAAAAGTGTCTCAGAGATTCATACCTGAACCGCACCTATATTTGCTAACGAAGAGTAAATGATCAGTGAATATATTCAATGTACAGGCTACAATGTGGGGGATCTACATAACTACAGACATTTGCATACTTCGTTCATACTTGACGTCAATTCAACAACTATGATAGCTGAGGTTCAGAGATTAGTATAAATATTAGTTCAGAACCAAAGGTTTTAGGGTCCATACACAGAATGGCACATACACATACTAGCTAGCTACACATCCATAGGCATAGTTATTTTTATCCTCTGCTAACAATTTAGTTGCTTATTGTGTAGTGACGTTACTTCAGCTGCATTGCATGGCAAATATAAGCAAGGCAAGCTTTCACAATTGTACATTCAATTAGCAGTAAATGTATTAGCTAGCTAGATTCTTCATATCGACTGTTTCACAAGACGACAGCCTGGTTTGCTGGTTGTCCCAGGAGTCCCTAAAACATTAAACACGAATTACAATTTCATACTCATGTCAGCCAACTTGCTAAATAGCGATTTTCGTAATTTAAATTTATGACCAAAAAATATGCACAATTGTTTGTCTCGAAAAACCTTGGGAACCAAATGCATAGTGAGTGCTCTAACTCCCCCTTGTGGTGGTCTGGAGCAATGAAGCCGTGACACTGGGTACCTCTAAATCCTGCGGTGTAAGCTTGGAACTTTTTAAAAGGAGGAACCACTCTAAGTTCATTTGTTACCAGCCTCAGAAATTGCAGACCGCACAAATGCTTCAGAGATCAAGTAATAGACACATCTCAACACAATTGTTCAGAGGAGACTGTGTGAATCAGGCCTTCGTGGTTGAATTGCTGCAACAACAAAAAAACACTACTAAAGGACATCAATAATAAGAAAAGCCTTGCTTGGGCCAAGAAACTGACTTGACTAGTTAAACAAAGGCTAAATAATAAAAGACTGATGTCACAAAGTGCTATACAGAAATCCAGCCTAAAACTCCAAAAAGCAAGCAATGCAGGTGTAGAAGCACGGTGGTTAGGAAAAACTACCTAAAAAGGCCAGAACCTAGGAAGAAACCTAGAGAGGAATCAGGCTCTGAGGGGTGGCCAGTCCTTTTCTGACTGTGCCGGGTGGAGATTATAACAGTACATGGCCAAGATGTTCAAACATTCATAGGTGACCAGCAGGGTAAAATAATAATAACAGTGGTTGTAGAGGGTGCAACAGGTCACCACCTCAGGAGTAAATGTCAGTTGGCTTTTCATAGCCGATCAGTCAGAGTTAGAGACAGCAGGTGCGGTAGAGAGTCGAAAACAGCAGGTCCGGGACAAGGGAACAGGTCATGGTTCCATAGACGCAAGCAGAACAGTTGAAATTGGAGGAGCAGCACGACCAGGTGGACGGGCCAGCAAGTAGTCATCAGGCCAGGTAGTCCTGCGGCTTGGTCCTAGGGCTCAGGTCCTCCTCCGAGAGAAAGAGAGAATTAGAGGAGGCATACTTAAATTCACAAAGGACACCGGATAAGACAGGAGAAATATTCCAGATATAACAGACTGACCCTAGCCCCCAACACAAACTATTGCAGCATAAATACTGGAGGCTGAGAGAGGAGGGGTCGGGGGACACTGTGGCCCCGTCTGACGATACCCCAGGACAGGGCCAACCAGGCAGGATATAAGCCCACCCACTTTGACAGAGTACAGCCTCCACGCCACTAGAGGGATATCTTCAACCACTAACTTACTACCTTGAGACAAGGCAGAGTATAGCCCACGAAGATCTCTGCCACAGCACAACCCAAGAGGAGGCGCCAACCCAGACAGGAAGACCACGCCAGTAACTTAACCCACTCAAGTGACGCACCCCTCCTAGGGACGGCATGGAAAAGCATCAGTAAGCCAGCGACTCAGCCCCTGTAATAGGGTTAGTGGCAGATAATTCCAGTGGAGAGAGGATTCTTGTCAGGATTCTAGCAGCCGTATTTAGCAATAACTGAAGTTTATTTAGTGCTTTATCCGGGTAGCCGGAAAGTAGAGCATTGCAGTAGTCTAACCTAGAAGTAACAAAAGCATGGATACATTTTTCTGCATCATTTTTGGACAGAAAATGTCTGATTTTTGCAATGTTACGTAAATGGAAAAAAGCTGTCCTTGAAACAGTCTTGATGTTTTTCAAAAGAGAGATCAGGGTCCAGAGTAACGCCGAGGTCCTTCACAATTTTATTTGAAACGACCATTAAGATTAATTGTCAGATTCAACAGAAGATCTCTTTGTTTCTTGGGACCTCGAACAAACATCTCTGTGTTGGAACCTTGAGGAACACCGATATTTACAGTTGATTTGTCAGAGGACAAACCATTCACAGAGACAAACTGATATCTTTCCAACAGATAAGATCTAAACTCGGCCAGAACTTGTCTGTGTAGACACATTTGGGTTTGTGATCGATGATCGTGATCGATGATATCAAAAGCAGCACTAAGGTCTAGGAGCATGGGGACAGATGCAGAGCCTCGGTCTGACGCCATTAAAAGGTCATTTACCACCTTCACAAGTGCAGTCTCAGTGCTATGATGGGGTCTAAAACCAGACTGAAGCATTTCGTATACATAATTGTTTGTCTTCAGGAAGGTAGTGAGTTGCCGTGCAACGGCCTTTTCATTTTTTTTGAGGAGATTCGATTTCGGCCGATAGTTTATATTTTCTGGGTCAAGGTTTAGCTTTTTCAAGAGAGGCTTTATTACTGCCACTTTTAGTGAGTTTGGGGTAGTGCGTAAGGCCCAGTACATCACTGGGGCAAAGCTTCCTGCCATCCAGGACCTCTATACCAGGAGGTGTCCGAGGAAGGCCCTAAAAATTGTCAAAGACTCCAGCCACCCTCGTCATAGACTGTTCTCTGCAACCGCATGTCAAGCTGTACCGGAGCGCGGTGTCTAGGTCCAAGAGGCTTCTAAATAGCTTCTACCCCCAAACATATATAATTGTCAGATTAAGATAGAAAACACTCTAAAGTTTCCAAAACTGTCAGAATATTGTCTGTGAGTATAACAGAACTGATATTGCAAGTGAAAACCTGAGGAAAATCCATCCAGGAAGTGCTGTTTTTCTGAAACCTCTCTTTTCCATTGCAAGCCTGTCCTCAATTTAAAGGGATATCAACCAGGATAATTTCCCTATGGCTTCCACAAGGTGTGAACAGTCTTTAGACATGGTTTCAGGCTTTTATTCTGAAAAAATGAGCGGGAATCATCACATCGCGTCAGTGGATAGCCAGATGTCCTCAGATTTATGCATGCGTGCGCCACTGGAGCGAGACCTTTTCTTTCTCTCTTCTATTGAAAAGGCTCCTGTCCGGTTGAGATATTATCAATAATTTATTGTAAAAACATTATTTATTGTAAAAAACATTTGACAAGTTTCTACAAACTTTACGGATGCTATTTGGAATTTGTGTCTACCCGTCCTGACCACACGAGACTGTGGATTACTAAACAAAACGCGCCAACCAAATGGAGGTTTTTGGATATAAAGAGAATCTTTATCGAAGAAAATGAACATTTATTGTGTAACTGGGAGTCTCGTGAGATCATCAAAGGTAAGCGATTAATTTGATTGGTCATGAAAGTCAGAAAAGCAATCTACTTTGCTGCTAGCTGTTTGTAATGTTTTGTCTGCTAAGAGCTGTCCTCACATAATCGCATGGTTTGCTTTCACCATAAAGCCTTTTTGAAATCTGACACGCCAGGTGGATTAACAACAAGCTAAGCTGTGTTTTCGTGGTGTCGCACTTATGATTTCATGAACATTAAATATTTTTTTGTAATTTAATTAGAATTTGGCACTCTGCAGTTCACAGGATGTTGACGAAAATGATCCCGCTAAAGGGATCTGTGCACCAAGAGGTTTTAATAGCAGAAAACAAAACATTCAGTTGACATTCATACCGGTTATAGATTATGGTGATATCGTCTATATGAATGCGGCTCCCACTGTATCGAAACCATTGGACGCAGTTACTCATAGCGCACTGCGCTTTATTTACAGGTGACAGGTTCAGTACATATCACTGCTTTCTGTATCAGAAAGTAAGCTGGCCCTCTTTGAATACTCAGATCAATGCGTTGCAATATTTTTGTTTATAAAGCTCTCTTACACAAACATCCGCCGTACCTTACTTCATCGTAACCTAAAGATGTACGAGCTACCAGACCCGGTCTCAGATATGGCTAACTCTGGAGAGCCCTTCGGTGTCCACTAAGTTAGGTAGATCTGCATTTAGTTTATTTGCACCTTACTTGTGGATCTCCAGAACTCTCTAAGGTTGGATGTTTTGGTGCCACTAGAGCAGTTCAGACGACTGGTTGATTTACCTTTTTACTGAGGAATGTGTTTGTTTTTCCATGATCGTGTTTTACATTTACATTTACATTTAAGTCATTTATGTAAGTTACTAATTTGGTATGTTTTTATTGCGTTGCAATTGTAAATATTGGGAATTTATATGATTTGTGTGCAGTGCTCCCTTAAAAAAGAGGCCATGGTCTCAATGGGATTTCCCTGTTTATATTTAAAAAAAATGTCTGCAACTCAACTTGCACCAATTCTAATGGTTTTGAATGCCCTACTAATGGATGGAATCCTACATTCTCCCAAAATGCTAGTCAGATTATTCTCGACGTTGCTAAATGAACTGCTAACAAATTCATAAACAGTTTAGAGGAAAGAACACCCTAGGGAAGTCATTAAAAAAAATCACTATCCCTTCAAGCTTACATATTTGTGATAGTAGTACTAATCGTAAAGTTAAGCATCAAGAAACAACAACAAAAAAATGCACTAATAAATACAATTTGTAGCCTGGGACCAGACAGTACCAAGTGAAGAGCAGTAAGAATACTGCAAACATAATAATGCCAAAAAAAAAATATATATATATAAAATGTGTGTGTAATATATTACCAGAACATCAGCAGAAATAAGCTAAACATCAACATGTCAAAAGTTCACAGTAATTAATCCCAAATGAAAGTTATTTAAATCGTGACAAATGCAGCAGATAAAGTCTGACAAACAAGTCTATAAAGCAATACTACATCTCACTGTACAATCCATGTTCAATTACATTACACAATACCTCATTCTTAAAATAGTTTGCCACTGTTGTTCCAAGTGAATGGCAAGCTCCCACACAACTTTACCAGTGGCAAATGCAAAAATAAAAAATAATCTGAATGTTACTGGAATGCTCCCTAAATGTGCTGCAGTCTGCTTTTGACATATTCAATATTTTGGGTAATAAAGCATAACATTTGCAGCTACATCGTCTCCACTCGTCATCATATTTTAGCCACTTAAGTTCTCCCATACTATTTTATAATAAAAGATGAAATTGCACTTTGAGCAGAGGTGCGTTCAACAAGGGTTCTGTTTGTGATGAACATGTTAATTAGTAACAATGTCAGTTGAACGATTTTGAATGAAAGTTATGGTGAAACATTAAAAAGCTAAATGTTTTCAAGGATTACCATGACAGTTTAGCAATGAGAATCAAACTGAAAATGACTTTCCTATTCCTACTACATGTAATAGAAAGCCTAGGTGGTGGCAGTTTAGACCCGAAACAGATATTTTACATTCGCAGCACACTACCACCTTCTCACACTGTTAGCGAACTTTCGCAGCTAACAGAAGACAAATGGAATACGTTAGCAAACTATTTCCTCTGTTGAACGCACCTCATGTGTTGTTCATTTTGTTTAAACAATTTGAAGTGTTATCAAGTTGCTATACAACTTGGTGTTGTGGCATCGTAATGCAATCAACCGGAAGACAGTTCTTCAGTTCCATTTTGCTAAGATCCTTGTTGGGAAAACAGTTCCCACAACCAAAGGGCAAGGAGTTATGGTGGTCAGTTACTTTATAATAATATTCATAAGCAAATGATCCCAATCAAAATAATACCTCTTTTCCCAAAACACAAAGAAATTCACCAACATTGTGAAACCTGTACCATATTATGAAACCATGACAAGGCTTCCAGATCAGATAGTGCAACTCAATCCTCAGTCCAATGGTGCAGACATTGATAGTGATAGTAACATTCGGGACAGATTCTGGTATGAAGTATCACTTCAAGGTTGTAAATTCTGATGCACATATCATACAAGTCCACACTTGCCCTGCTATTCATTCATCGCTCTCTTAATCTACTTGTTCACTACAAGTTCATTTATTGTCGCTCCTCCCAAATTGGAGCTTAGAGCCTAATGGTCAGGGCAGTTACCTCCGGCCATCCCAAAACCCCAGCCTCTGTATCCCTACAAACTACGCAACTGAATCCCAACATATGTTTACTCATGTACTAATGCCCTATGAACATTCTCATTATAAACCTTTCAATGGTACAATGGCTAAACCAGACTTAAATAAATCAAATGGTTTGAACTGTGGTACCCGGTATACAGGAACATACATTTATACCTTTTTCTTGTTAATTGATTTAAAAATTAATTTACAAAAATCTAAAAGTCTTTGGGCTTTTGGGGATGGTAGGGGTTAAGCAGGCTGAAGGGGTATACAACCAACACCCACCCCACCCTCGTGGCACACCATGGGTGTCATGAATGTCCAGCGGTTGGTCTCAGCGTCGTACATCTCTACAGAGCTCAAGTTGGATTGTCCGTCATAGCCACCCACGGAGTAAAGCCTGCCACAGTTTGCCACCAGTGAGACTCTGCTGCGCCGTGTGTTCATGGCCACCAGGTGGCTCCATTGGTCTGCCACTGAGCTGTACACCTCGGCCCCGCTGAGGAATCCGGAACCATCATAACCCCCCGCCACATAGAGCTGGCTGCCAAGGGCTGCAGCGCCGTGGCGACAACGCTTGTTCATCATGCCAGCAACGGGGTGCCAAAGAGCTGTGTGCTGGTTGTAGTACTCCACCTACAGGATGGGAGGGGTCATTAGTCATTCTCTTTCAGTGTCTAATGCATTTTAAAGGGTATGTTCACGATTTAAGAGATTAATTAAGGACTTTTTACCATTCAAATAAATTCATTAAAAATCCTACAATGTGATTTTCTGGATTTGTTTTTCTCATTTTGTCTGTCATAGTTGAAGTGTACCTATGATGAAAATTACAGGCCTCTCTCATCTTTAAGTGGGAGAACATGCACAATTGGTGGCTGACTAAATACACTGCTCAAAAAAATAAAGGGAACACTAAAATAACACATCCTAGATCTGAATGAATGAAATATTCTTAAATACTTTTTTTCTTTACATAGTTGAATGTGCTGACAACAAAATCACACAAAAATGATCAATGGAAATCAAATTTATCAACCCATGGAGGTCTGGATTTGGAGTCTCACTCAAAATTAAAGTGGAAAACCACACTACAGGCTGATCCAACTTTGATATAATGCCCTTAAAACAAGTCATAATGAGGCTCAGTAGTGTGTGTAGCCTCCACGTGCCTGTATGACCTCCCTACAATGCCTGGTCATGCTCCTGATGAGGTGGCGGATGGTCTCCTGAGGGATCTCCTCCCGGACCTGGACTAAAGCATCCGCCAACTCCTGGACAGTCTGTGGTGCAACGTGGCGTTGGTGGGTGGAGCGAGACATGATGTCCCAGATGTGCTCAATTGGATTCAGGTCTGGGGAACGGGTGGGCCAGTCCATAGCATCAATGCCTTCCTCTTGCAGGAACTGCTGACACACTCCAGCGACATGAGGTCTAGCATTGTCTTGCATTAGGAGGAACCCAGGGCCAACCGCACCAGCATATGGTCACACAAGGGGTCTGAGGATCTCATCTCGGTACCTAATGGCAGTCAGGCTACCTCTGGCGAGCACACGGAGGGCTGTGCGGCCCCCAAAGAAATGCCACCCCACACCATGACTGACCCACCGCCAAACCGGTTATGCTGGAGGATGTTGCAGGCAGCAGAACGTTCTCCGGCATCTCCAGACTCTGTCACATGTGCTCAGTGTGAACCTGCTTTCATCTGTGAAGAGCACAGGGCGCCAGTGGCGAATTTGCCAATCTTGGTGTTCTCTGGCAAATGCCAAACGTCCTGCACGGTGTTGGGCTATAAGCACAACCCCCACCTGTGGACGTCGGGCCCTCATAGAGTCTGTTTCTGACCGTTTGAGCAGACACATGCAGATTTGTGGCCTGCTGGAGGTAATTTTGCAGTGCTCTGGCAGTGCTCCTCCTGCTCCTCCTTGCACAAAGGTGGAGGTAGCGGTCCTGCTGCTGGGTTGTTGCTCTCCTACGGCCTCCTCCACGTCTCCTGATGTACTGGCCTGTCTCCTGGTAGCGCCTCCATGCTCTGGACACTACGCTGACAGACACAGCATACCTTCTAGCCACAGCTCGTATTGATGTGCCATCCTGGATGAGTTGCACTACCTGAGCCACTTGTGTGGGTTGTAGACTCAGTCTCATGCTACCACTAGAGTGAAAGCACCACCAGCATTCAAAAGTGACCAAAACATCAGCCAGGAAGCATAGGAACTGAGAAGTGGTCTGTGGTCACCACCTGCAGAACCACTCCTTTATTGGGGGTGTCTTACAAATTGCCTATAATTTCCACCTGTTGTCTATTCCATTTTCACAACAGCATGTGACATTTATTGTCAATCAGTGGTGCTTCCTAAGTGGACAGTTTGATATCACAGAAGTGTGATTGACTTGGAGTTACATTGTGTTGTTTAAGTGTTCCCTTTATTTTTTTTGAGCAGTGTACTTTTTTGCCCCACTGTATACTGTACCTATTGAAAGTCTTCACATCTTTTGCACAGTTTTCACAATGTTGCTCCCTTCCTTTAATATCTAGAAATGCATAAATTGTGATTTTTCCCCACTGATCAACGCAACCTACTGCACACTTTAGAAGTTCCACAAAAAAAGGTATAATTGTGTATTATATTGATGGTGTAGCATCTTCACACCCTATAGTTGATACTTAGTGGAAGCACCTTCGGCAGCAAATACAGCTGTGAATAATTGTTATTTGTTTCCACCAATATTGCACAACTTTTGGGGCAACATCTATCCACCATTCTCAGCAAAATTGCTCAGTCAAATTGGTCGGGAATCATTGATGGACTGCAATATGTTAGTAGTGTCTTTGATTTTCAACCAGTTTAACATTTTTATTTTAACCTTTATTTAACTAGTCAGTTAAGAACAAATTCTTATTTTCAATGATGGCCTAGGAACAGTGGGTTAACTGCCTGTTCAGGGGCAGAACGACAGATTTGTACCTTGTCAGCTTGAGAATTTGAACTTGAAACCTTCCGGTTACTAGTCCAACGCTCTAACCACTATGCTACCCTGCCGCTCTCAGGGCCGAGACTAGACATATTTTGTGAAAATGTTTGTTCCTGGTCTTAAGATGTACCACAGCAAGGAGTGTGAAATTGTTTGATCTGAAGAAAAATATCTAATCCTTTTTTAGATTTAAAGGGGCCATACATGGCACATTTCCCACCTGCAAATAGTGCCTAATAGACCTAATCCTCTCCTGTTCATCTACCTTGGTCCTGTCAGCAATGTGCAGGTTGTATGTCAAATGGAATCCTTACCGTATTGAAGATCTGTAAACCGTCATGACCACCAGATACAAAAATCCTTCCATCAAAAACAGTCACTCCAGCTGCACTGCGACTTGCACTCATCTCTGTCATTACTGTCCACCTGCACGAGGGTATAAGGAAAAGCAGGTGCACTTTAATGTTGATACAGATGGGCTACACCTTTTCACTTAATATAAAAGTCACACTGTAACAACATATTGATTTGCAACAACTAATTATTGAAGACAAAAATTGAAATGAAGCAATTCTATTTCCTGGATACATTTGAAAAATAGTTTTACATACTTGATATGTGTGATGTGATCTAAAGTAATGGTTTTGGATAGAACTGGATAAGTGTAAGCAAGTAAAACACAGCAGAAAAACTCAAAATTAATGTTACAAAATATGACATTAGCAATAAAAATGTATATATAAAAAAACTTTTACATTCCCCCACAACCAAGCTCAGAATTAAAAGGTAGAGTCGGCAGGGCTCCCGAGTGGAGCAAGGCACTGCATCTCAGTGCAAGAGGTGTCACTACAGTCCCTGGTTCGAATCCGGCCGTGATTGGGAGTCCCATAGGGAGGCGCACAATTGGCCCAGCGCCGTCCGGGTTTGGCCGGGGTAGGCCGTCATTGTAAATAAGACTTGCCTAGTTAAATAAAGGTTTAAATAATAAAATGTGTTTTAAATGCATTAAGTAAACAGCAGTATCAGGCCAACTTCCACAACAGTTCATGTGGAGATAGGAGCATGTATATACACTGAGTGTACAAAACATTAAGACCACCTGTTCTTTCCATGACAGACTGACCAGGTGAATCCAGGTCAAAGCTATGATCCCTTATTAAATGGCAGTTGTTAAATCCACTTCAATCTGTGTAGATGAAGGAGAGGAGACAGGTTCAAGAAGGATTCTTAAAGCTTCAGATAATTGAGACATGGATTGTGTATGTGTGCCATTCAAAGGATGAATGGGCAAAACAAACGGGATATGTTAGTAGGTGCCAGGCGCACCGGTTTGTGTCAAGAACTGCAACGCTGCTGGGTTTTTCACACTCAACAGTTTCCCATGTGCATGAAGAATGGTCCACCACCCGAAGGACATCCAGCCAACTTGACACCAACTGCATTGGAGTCAACATGACCCAGCATCCCTGTGGAGCGCTTTCAACACCTTGTAGAGTCCATGCCCTGACGAACTGAGGCTGTTCTGAGGATAAAAGGGGTTGCAATGCAATATTAGGTGTTACTAATATTAAGCATTCCTAATGTTTTGTACACTCAGTGTAGATTACATCAATGTCAATTAATGGTCAAATGTGGAAGTAGCTCCATCTTCTCCTTCAAGGGGGAATTGTTGCTGTACGGCAGACATCTATCCGGAGTGGCGCAGTAGTCTAAGACACCGCATCTCAGTGCGAATCCAGGCTGCATCACATCCAGTCGTGATTGGGAGTCCCATAGGGCGGCGCACAATTGGCCCAGCGTCGTCCGGATTTAGCCGGTGTAGGCCGTAATTGTAAATAAGAATCTGACTTGCCTGGTTTAGTAAAGGTTACATTTACAAATCCAATCCTCACAGATCTCCACAAGTACAATGGGAGTAGGGGCTAGGTCAGTGATATGTAAATGGCAGCCTATTAAAATAAAGTATTCACACTGTGTGAACTTTCAAATGCATTCTGTCATTACTAAATATGCAATGCGATAGGTATTTTAATTACAATTTTTTTTAACACAAAAAACATTGAATTAATAAAATATTTGAATTGATCGTCTTCCTCAAATGAAGGGGATGATGACGCAATGTTTGCGAGAGCGAGAGAATCTGATTTAATTGGCCCTCAACTCACGGCTCAAAAATCATCCAGGATAAACTGAGTTAGCCTGCCCCGGAGCAGGTTAGTTCTGAAGCATTTGTTGCCATAGAAATATACCTGGCTAAAAGGTGAGCCACTTTCATGGTACCGGTTATCCCAAGTGGAACTCAGAGTTGACCAAAATTACCTCACTAACTCTTCAAACCAGGTACGTAGTATACCCTCTGGTCTAGCTTGACTGGGAATTCAGGGAGTCAAAGTAAAGTAAATCACAAATGTACAGAACCTGTTGGCTTCTGGAGAGTAGCACTCTACTGAGTTGAGTGAGGATTTGCCATCATAGCCCCCGCACACATAGATATGTCCGTCAACCACCACTGTTCCCATTGCACTGCATTCGGAGAGATGGAGAAAGGGGAACGAGGATAAACACACAATAACGTGTTTTTGCAGACCCATCAGCTGGATCAAGAAGCTCCTGTCTATTTAACTAGGGTTTTCGCCAATGGTGTATAAAAACAATGGAATATACAGTAACAGTCAAAAGTTTGGACAAACCTACTCATTCAAGGCTTTTTCTTTATTTTTACTATTTTCTACATTATAGAATAATAGTGAAGACATCAAACTATGATGCAGTAACCAAAATAGTGTTAAACAAATCAAAATATATTTGAGATTCTTCAAACAGCCACCCTTTGCCTTGATGACAGCTTTAGACACTCTTGGCATTCTCTCAACCAGCTTCACCAGGAATGCTTTTCCAACAGTCTTGAAGGAATTCCCACATATGATGAGCACTTGTTTGTTGGTTGCTTTTCCATCACTCTGAGGTCAAATTCATCCCAAAACATCTCAATTGGGTTGAGGTCAGGTGATTGTGGAGGCCAGGTCATCTGACGCAGCACTACATCACTCTCCTCCTTGGTCAAAATAGCCCTTACACAGCCTGGGCCATTGTCCTGTTGAAAAACAAATCATAGCCCTCTAAGCGCAGATGGGATGGCGTATCGCTGCAAAATGCTGTGGTAGCCATGCTGGGTAAGTGTGCCTTGAAATCTAAATAAATCACTTCCAGTATTGCCAGCAAAGCACCATCACACCTCCTCCTCCATGCTTCACGCTGGGAACCACAGATACAGAGATCATCCGTTCACCTACTCTGCGTCTCACAAAGACATGGCACTTGGAACCAAAAATTTCAAATTTGGACTGCAGACCAAAGGACAGATTTTCACCGGTCTAAATGACATTGCTCATTTTTCTTGGCCCCTCTTATTGGTGTCCTTTAATACTGGTTTCTTTGCAGCAATTCGACCACGAAGGCCTGATTCACGCAGTCTCCCCTGAACAGTTGATGTTGAGATGTCTGTTCCTTAAACTCTGTGAAGCATTTATTTTGGTTGCAATTTCTGAGGCTGGTAACGCTAATGAACTTATCCTCTGCAGCATAGGTAACTCTGTCTTCCTTTCCTGTGGCGGTCCTCATGAGAGCCAGTTTCTTCATAGCGCATGAACTTTCAAAGTTCTTGACAATTTCCAGATTGACTGACCATCATTACATGACTTAAATAGGGTGGGTACTTGTAGAACTTGTGGAACAGCTACTATTGTGACAACTATCATTGTTTGGTTTGGGGGATAATTTACTTGTTTGAATGCAGTCTATGGACAAAGAGCAATTTGGTTTTGATAAACTAGCCAATGCCAACATATACTAATAAATTGCATTCAGGGACAAAAATCCCAGGAAATTACTGCTATTTATCATGTTTTAAATTGCATGCCTGATTCCTCTCCAAATCGTTTTAAACCTATTAATTTACAAGGACCACAGCACTTTAGTGCAAAGTAAAACATGTGAACAATCCTCCGTTAAGCATTTTAGAATGTCTCGATCAGCTACTAGGTAGATAAAATAGGGTTAATTTGGAGCCTACTAAACAACTTATCAAAATCTACAGGTAATCAGTACATCAACAAGTAATCAGTATACTGTATCTACTTAATAATGGGTCGTTCTATAGGAATTCAATCACTTTTCGACCACACCCATTTTTGCTTTGAATGAAACCTTCCATACATGGTTGCTGATGGTAGAAATGTTGGACCTGAATGCAAAAACATTCATGAGATAGAGGTGCTTAAATGCGACCAATTTTGTATACCCCACCCTACCATGAGACATCCATGGCAGCATCAATGAAAAAGATGAATAGTTAAGATTTTATATGAAAGCTTATAAAACAGGGTTTCAAAACTGTTTTATAATATCTAGAAAAAATATAAACGCAACATGCAACAATTTCAATGATTTTACTGAGTTACAGTTCTTATGAGGAAATCAGTCAATTGAAATAAATAAATTAAGCCCTAATCTATCAATTTCACTTGAATAAGTTGGAGCATAGCCATGGATGGGCCTTGGAGGGCATAGGCCCACCCACTGGGGAGCCAATCAGAATTAGTTTTTCCCAACAAAATGGCTTTATTATAGACAGAAATTCTCCTCAGTTGTCTGCGTGGCTGGTCCAAGACAATCCTGCAGGTGAAGAAGCCCGGCTGTGGAGGTCCTGGGCTGGCGTGGTTAAATGTGGTCTGCGGTTGTGAGGCCGGTTGGATGTAATGCCAAATTCTCTAGAACGACATTGGAGGTAGCTTATGGCAGAGAAATGAACAATCAATTCTCTTGCAATAGCTCTGGTGTACATCCCTGCAGTCAGAATGCCAGCCGTCCAAGAGAAATACGCCTTTTGTGTGTATGGAACATTTCTGGGATATTTTATTTCTGCCCTTGAAAAATCAATTATCTAAAAGATTTTTGTTATTTTCACATACAGTTGCGGACAAATATATTGGAAACCATGCATTTTTCTTAAATAAATTGAAATGTATAAAAACTTGCCCCCACACAGTATTAGATCTTCAACATTACAGAATTATTTAAAAATAAATTGTACTTAAGTTACCACATTTTTAATTTGGAAAAGAAGCAAAATGGCATGCTCATAATTATTAACATGAACGTTAAAAGGTACATTCAAAATTATCATGGACGTTAAAAGGTACATTTTTTTTGTGTAATGTTTTTCAAAATTAACGAGAAACTATCAAATAGTTTGACAACCCTATGCAATCGTGTGGCATTACGTGAAGGCCAATCATGGCTCAGCCTCTACCTTGAAATTCTGGGAAATTGAGAAAGTTTCTTTCCTCCAGAGGTGGCAATATGCTGAGGAAATTGTTAAGAGAGGCACTTTGGATCGAATGCTTAGATTACATGGAGCCAAAATGTCTGAATGAACAGCTCTCTCCTTTTTTGTGAACACATTTTTCTTTGTTTGTTTATTTCTCTGTCTTTTGTTATTCAAGTTGAATGTATGTGTAGGAATTTTCAATCTTGAATACCCTTTGAGCACCCATCTCCTGAATGTTTTGGTATTCAGGTTCAAAAAGTCAATTACTGACTACTTCTACCATGGACAAACATTTATGGAAAGTTTCATTTAAATCAAAAGGGATGCAGTCAAAGTGATTGAATTAATATAAAACAACCCTAAAGTACATAATTAGAAAGACATTCTCACCTGCGTTGACTGTTCATGCTAGCAACACATGTCCAAGTATCCGTTTCTGGGTTATAGACCTCCACTGTGCTTAGCCGTGATTGTCCATCATATCCACCGATTGCGTAAAGTAACCCATTGACAACTGCCACACCCACTCGACTTCGAGCTGTACTCATTGGCTGACAGCGTTCCCAGCAATTTCCAATTGGGTCAAATACTTCAACTACAGTCAATGAGTCACCTGGATAAAAAAACACCATGCACAACATTTAAACAAAAATAAACAAGTTAGGGTGTAACGATGAACTTAGTTTTTGGGTCACGGTTTCAATAACTTCCAATGGCTTGTGTACTGATATTTGGGTCATTCCACAAAGAGTGCCTTTTGAGTCCCTTTGATATTTTAAGTAGAAATTGTGCACCAACATTACATTTTAAAAGACTTTCAAAGTTAACCAGTAAACTATCTGAGTTTTGTAACTTAAGGATTTTATGTTATTTATAACAAGACATCTAGTAGCCCTTTTGAATACCTTAGATTATCACAGATGTCTGTAATTATCTCTGGCCCTCTGTGTGGGCTTAACACATATAAAATATATATATATATTTTCAAATAAAAAAATAGAATGACAGCTGTAAAACATGATCCTAAATATAAACCAACTTAGCGAATACCACAGATTGTTAATATGAGGGTTTCAGCTTTGAAATTCTTTTATATCATTTTTTATACACACATGTTTTTACTATGTATTTCTTGTACATTTTTTGGAACCAAACTGGTGGTAGTTGTGAAAAAAGTCTATAGTTGGAAGAGTTTATTGTAAAAGAATGCCAATGTTGATTTTCTCTCTCCATTAAATTAGCCTATTTTCTCTTTAACCATACGGTCTATCCACTAGAAAGTCATGGACAATATAACACACATACATAGAGTTGAAGTCGGAAGTTTACATACACTTAGGCTGGAGTCATTAAACCTCGTTTTTCAACCACTCCACAAATGTATTATTAAACTATAGTTTTGGCAAGTCGGTTATGACATCTACTTTGTGCATGACAAGTCATTTTTCAAGGTATTGGAGTGGGCATCACAAAGCCCTGACCACAATTTTAACCCCGTTTCGTGAACTGAACTCCTTTTTTCTCTCTTTTTTCCCCCCAAACATTGAATATATAATAGTCAAATCATAGCGTAAAAGCAGTTGAGCTGGTGGAAAACTGTGCCTGTTGAGCATAAGTGAACCAACATAAAATGTTACCCTTTTTAGATAAAACTATACTAAATATATTCACAAAATACATTCCGGGAGGAGAAATATAAAAATTTGGCCAAATGAGCAGTGTAAAATACAAACATTTAGGAAAAGTCAGCAAGAAGCAGACCATTTTTGCAACTGTTTCAGTATAGCACTAACGGGGAAAGTGAGGGCAAATTCCACTTAACTAGTTTCAATATATGCAATCATTTGAGAGTTTCCGGGTTTTGGATAAACTTCTCCTTTAAGTACCTTACTTTAATAGTTTTCCATTAAAATGGTCAAAAAGAAAGTAATACTTTTTCTAAGAGTGTCTGAGAGTGGTCTAACTGGAAACTAGCTGTTATTGGTCTATTAAACTTCACCCATGCAAAATCTGCTGATTAGAAGTATAGATTCAGATTGTATTTTCAACCAGCAACTATCATATTTTTTCACACTTCTACAGTGTTAATTTCATCAACTGTTGTACAATATGATACAAAACACAGTAAAAACATACATTGAGTGGCGTAAAACCGTTAAAGTGAGAATCCTTAATTGGTAAAACTGCAATGTCCATTTGGGATATTACAACAACAAATAATTACTGCAAACAACTAACATCGTTTGTTTTCCTCAGACATTGCACAGACGATAGAACAGCAGAATATGTACTGCAAAAAAATTTTTTTTTCATCAACAGTCGCAGTGTTTCCGCAAATGCGGATTAGATCTTTACATCTCATTAAGGTATTTAAGGACATCTCACAGACCCTCTGGCAATTTCATTGTAAAAGAGTTTTTACAGGCTCTGATCAGGCCCTACACCCAAACAGGCTCTGATCAGGCCCTACACCCAAACAAGGGCACTGCGTTCATCCACCTCTGGCCTGCTCGCCTCCCTACCACTGAGGAAGTACAGTTCCCGCTCAGCCCAGTCAAAACTGTTCGCTGCTCTGGCCCCCCAATGGTGGAACAAACTCCCTCACGACGCCAGGACAGCGGAGTCAATCACCACCTTCCGGAGACACCTGAAACCCCACCTCTTCAAGGAATACCTAGGATAGGATAAAGTAATCCTTCTCACCCCCCCCTTAAATGATTTAGATGCACTATTGTAAAGTGGCTGTTCCACTGGATGTCAGAAGGTGAATTCACCAATTTGTAAGTCGCTCTGGATAAGAGCGTCTGCTAAATGACTTAAATGTAATGTAATGTAATGAGTAAATTCACCACTTTTTAAACCTCATTCATTATCTCCAGCACCACACCATAAAAGGCACATTTATACTTTCCGTAGTTAAATAGATTAAAAGAAAAAGGTCCTTTGAAAGTGCCAGCTGATGTCATCAAAAAACACAGTCACCTTCAAAATCTGCAATGCGTTTCCGGCAAAACTGCAAATTTCGTTGGAGAAAATCACTGTTGAAAAAAAAAGTGGCACTTCCTTAGGACCTTTCTGTGCACAGAATGGAGAAACGATTGTTTTCGCATATGTTGACACTGATATTGTGCTGGAGATACTGGATATGAGGTGGAAAAAAGTTGTGGATGTGTACCAACATTTTTAAACTATTGGGACAAATAAAGGCGATGTTAAATGGGTACCTGC
Organism: Oncorhynchus masou masou; assembly: GCF_036934945.1. Classification (NCBI taxonomy): domain Eukaryota; kingdom Metazoa; phylum Chordata; class Actinopteri; order Salmoniformes; family Salmonidae; genus Oncorhynchus; species Oncorhynchus masou. The sequence goes on from NC_088214.1 coordinate 44,616,530, forward strand.
ACTATTTAGTCCACCGACTGCATATATTAGCCCTGCGATTGAAGTACAGCATCTTTGTCGAGTCTTGAAAGCGGGCAGGTGAGGACGGCGCTCTGGCATGAGGTGGAAATCCTTCGCTTCATCAACAAGATCCCTGTTGGAAGGAAACCACAACTCAAAAGGTTGGCAATGTATGACAGTAATATTACATGATAGCTACTTGGCCTCCAAAAGTAGCAGATATATACACATTTATCCAAACTTAGATGAACTATTTTGCAATAACCATTTTAGATACAGATGTACAGTTGTGGCCAAATATATTGGCACCCTTGCACTTACCTTAAATATTTCACAATTTCTTCTAAAAACTGTCTTCACACCTAGTTATTGGATGTTCAAAAGTTTATAATTTAGTATATGGTTGCACAGCTTTTAGCCAAGATAACTACCGACAAATGCTTCTTGTAGCCAATTACGATGTGGGCCCCATTACTGGCAATAAGGGGGCCCATGTCATTTGACCTTCTCAAGTTGGTTGTGTTGGTGGCCTGTGAGACCTGGGTGCCAGACCAGAGCGCTGTACTCGAGCACAGGTTGGAGAAAGTCTAGAGCCTTCGGTAATGTCAGAGATGTGCAAGTCCCATTTTAGGTTGGCTTGGAATGTCACGCCAAGCGCTTTGGAGCTGGACACCACCTAAAGTGTGTGGCCAGAGATGGAAACAATCAAAAGGAAGAGGGGTCATGCTGCGGCAGTAGGCCTATGCTATGCTTATTGGAAAAATGACTTAAAAGACATACCATGACCTCTCTGCTTTTGAGTATCATTTTTGCTTTTGGTAATGTTCTGTCGCATGCAGTGGGCTTCTCAGGTTTAGAATCGGGGGTTCAGTCTAATGAGCTATCTGTCGAGCATGAATTGTTGCAGGAAGTAACATTTAAAACAGGCTAGAGTCTACTTTCATTTAATTACATTTGTTGTATAGGGTGTATTTATAGATGGCCTGCATGAGTCCGGAAAAATACATCCGTTAATTTTGTATTTTTACTCCGCCTATAAATTGCACATGGCACACTCATCTACAGTTGGTACTAACATCTCTATTTACCTCACAAGCCTGCCTTGTTTTTAGCCAAATGGCTAATGGCAGTTACCAAATGGCTACCAACAGCCAGCCATTGAATCTCCACTGCAGCCTCTGTGAGATGTTACCTGAACTATAGGACGAGGTGGAAAACCGAAATCACCTGGGGCAGGGATTTGTCTGTAAAAAGTGCTTTGTGTGACCTGGTGATCAAAATCAAAATCCAATTTTTTTTTAAATAATTTTTTATATATAGCCCTTCGTACATCAGCTGATTTCTCAAAGTGATGTACAGAAACCCAGCCTAAAACTAGGAAAAACTCCCTAGAATGGCCAAAACCTAGGAAGAAACCTAGAGAGGAACCAGGCTATGTGGGGTGGCCAGTCCTCTTCTGGCTGTGCCGGGTGGAGATTATATGGCCAAGATGTTCAAATGTTCATAAATGACCAGTATGGTCCAATAATAATAAGGCAGAACAGTTGAAACTGGAGCAGCAGCACGGCCAGGAGGACTGGGGACATGGATGACATCGGGGAGCTAAAGCAAAAGGAGAGCCTCGTCACCAAGTTCACTGATGTTGCCACAGCCCACCAAGTTCGCCGACGTTGCCACAGCACATCTTGGTGCTAAATCTCTCTATCGGCCATAGGAGAGGCAAGCTGGGAGATACCGACCGGTTCCACTCCTTGGTGCTTTCCTGGAGCGAAAATCCATGACATTCTAGTGATGCTTCCCACAATCAAGCAGCAGCTACCTAAGGCTGACTCTCTGGTAATACATGTGGGTTCAATTGACATTAACCTCTTGGCACACAGATCTCTTTAGCGGGATCATTTGTGTCAACATCCGGTGCTGCACTTTATATTGATCAGTCGAAAGCATTTGATATGGTTGATCATGCATCTGAAATTGGTCTAAACCAGGCAGCCTGCGGCTGGTTGAAAAACTATCTGCACAACAGAAGTCAAAGTATGGCTGCTGATGGAGTTCAGTCTAATTTTATGAACATAACAAAAAGGAGCCTGCCTTGCACTGCTTGTATAAACTGCTAAAACCAAAGCCAACCTATTCTGTTGGCTTTCACTACACAGCAGCAGAAATTGGTTTGGCCTGACGAGGCAGCTTGTACACAACCCAAAGCCCGTTTGGTCTCATGAGACTTATCTATCACCAGAAAGACAAAAGGCTAGGGGAGAGGACTAACAAATCACCTCCTAAATCTCCAGAAACAAAACATGGTGGATGGTTGGCCATGGGACTAGCAAGCCCATCCCGTAAAACCTTTGTGCTACAAAAACAGCAACAAATGTCAATTCTACAGGTGGATACGAGGATCTCCCAGAGTCCCAGACTTGTATGACCACCATCAGTGAAAGCCTACGGGAATCTGGTGATATGAAGACAGGAGCACTTTACACCAAAAACAAACTGCATGTTGGCTTATTGAATGTTCAAACAATGTTTGAGTCTAAAATCAGGTTACCAACAAAATGAGGAGATCCCAAGCTACAGATCCTGGGGGTGAGGGAAGCCAGTTGGGACTCGCTCTGGATCCATGAGAACCAGCACTGGAGAAACACTACACTCTGGACGGCAGGACAGACAACATCGTGAAGGTCTCACCCTCATCCAACAGAATGGTGTTGAGAAAACCCTGATGGAATCGAAACCAATCAGCAGCAGAATTATAAAAGCCAGCCGCGACGGACAACATAGGAAATAAACAATAATCCAATGTTATGCTCTCACAAATGATGCCAAAGATGAAGAAAAATACCGGTTCTATAACACCCTCCAATCTGACAGAGACCTGAATTGTCATCGGAGACCTGAATGGAGAAGCATGGATGTGGAGACCTGAATGACAACAGTGAGAGACTGGCAACATTCTCCAACACAAATAACCTGGTGATAGGCTGTTTCCCACAGGAATATCCCCAAATTGACATGGTACTCTCCCAATGGAAGAGGCAAGAACCAGATTGACCACCTGATGATCAATAGCAAGTGGAGAAGCTCGCTGGGGGAAGTCAAAGTGCGAAGGTAAGCAGATGTCGCCAGTGACCACCATCAAACTAAAGCGGAAACGCTCAGGACAACCAACAAAAGAAACACCAAGGTTTGACGTTGGCACTCTTCACTGACATCTGGATGAAGGGAAATATACCTTCAGATTGGGCCAAGGGGGTCATCATACAGGTACCTAAGAACGGCACACTTTGACTGCAACACCTGGAGGGGCATCACATATATATCTGTTCCCAGCAAGATATTTTGCAAGATTATCATACAACACATCTTCAGCTGTAAACAAAGTACTTAGGAACGAATAAAGGGATTTAAGGGGAGGAAGGAGCTGTACAGACCAGATAGTCACCCTCTGGAACATCATTGAGCAATGTAAACTGGCAACAAAAACTACATCAACTCTATTGACTGCCAGAAGACTTTTGACAGCATCCACCACGAAAGCCTATGGAAGATCTTAAGAATTTATGGAATCCCCACACATTATCATAAAACAGTTCTATAGCAACTTTTCATGCACTGTGGGAACGAGCAAAACATGAGCTTTGCTGTGAAGTCTGGAGTTTGTCAAGGTTGTGTGATGTCAGCCGTACTCTTCAACCTGGCAATAGACTGGGTCATGCAGCGAACAACAGAAGACCGGGTAAGAGTGACTACAGTGATTAACAAAAAAAAAAATTGGTTTATCTAGAACAAATTCTTATTTACAATGACGGCCTACCTCGGCCAAAACACTTTGAGCCAGGATAGATTGGCATGTATATTATTAATATTATCTTTCTGTGTACATCCAAGGACCCGCCGTGCTGCCCTGTTCTGAGCCAATTGCAATTTTCCTAAGTCCTTTGTGGCACCTGACCACACGACTGAACAGAAGTCAAGGTTGGACAAAACTAGGGCCTGCAGGACCTGCCTTGTTGATAGTGTTGTTAAGAAAGCAGAGCAGCGCTTTATTATAGACACACTTCTCCCCATTTTAGCAACTTGCTCAATTTCCACATTATTCATTACGAGATATAGTTGAGGTTTAGGGTTTAGTGAGTGTTTTGTTCCAAATACAATGCTTTTAGTTTTATAAATATTTAGGGCTGACTTATTCCTTGCCACCCACTCTGAAACTAACTGCAGCTCTTTGTTGAGTGTTGCAGTCATTTCAGTCACTGTAGTAGCTGACGTGTATAGTGTTGAGTCATCCACATACATAGAAACTCTGGCTTTACTCAGTCAGTCAGTGGCATGTCGTTAGTAAAAACTGAAAAAAGCAAGGGGCCTAAACAGCTACCCTGGGGATTTATTGATTCTAAATGGATTATATTTGAGAGGCTTCCATTAAAGAACTCCCTCTGTTCTGTTAGACAAGTAACCCGTTATCCACATTATAGCATTATACGAGTTCCCATCCTGACAGACACCTCGTTAAGTTCGCTGATGACACTGCCTTGATCAGCATGTGAATGATGATGAGGAACATCATGGCTCGGTCCTAGATTACTTTGTAGAGTGGTGTGAGGAATCATACTTGGTCCTCAACACCAACAAGACCAAAGAGATTTGCATAGACTTCAGGAAGTGTACAACACCTGCATCTGCAACATCTATCCGAGGTCAGAATATAGAAATTGTAGAGGAATACAAATACCTGGCTGTCCTCTTGGACAATAAGCTTCAGTGGTGTAAATGTACAGATCTGATCTACAAAAAGAGCCAACAGAGACTGTACTTTCTCAAAAAGCTGGGATCTTTTAATGTAGACTGTACTATACAGACTCTGTTTTTGAGAGTATTTTAACATTTTGTATTGTTTGTTGGTTTGGCAATGCCACTGTCAGCCAGAGAAATATGTTGAGAAGGATTATCACCACAGCAAGCAAGGTACTGGGAGTTAACCAGACAGGCCCGGATAAGATCTTTAAGGCCAGGGCCCTCCGCAAGGCTCACAAAATCATTTTAGACCCAAGCCACCCCCTGTACCCAGACTTTGAACTACTCCCCTCTTGGCGCAGGTATAGGGCACCCCTCAGCAGGAAAAACAGAACTAGACAATCATTTGTGCCAGGTGTGATATCCCTCCTAAATAGCTCGGGCTAATGTTCCTATCGACTCAGTAAGGCCAGCAGGCTTGTCTTTACAACTTTCATAAGTTACATACCAATAAAACTTATTTTATTTTTTAATGTAAATTTTGTATTTAAACACCACTTTAAACATGTACATGACACTGCAACAAAATTTCCCCATGGGCACAATAGTCAATAAGTAAGCAGGGGATGGAAAGCCATATCACAAGTTTTTTGTGCAGCAGACTATGATCAATAATGTCAAAAGCTGCACTGAAGTCTAACAAGACAGCCCCCACAATCATTTTATCATCAATTTCTCTCAGCCAAGCATCAGTATTTTGTGTAAGTGCTGTGCTTGTTGAGTGTCCTTTCCTATAAGCATCCTGACATTCTGTTGTCAATTTGTTTACTGTGAAATAGCATTGTATCTGGTCAACAACAAAAAAATCCAGAAGTTTACTAAGGGTTGGTAACAGGCTGATTGGTCGGCTACTTGAGCCAGTAAAGCAGGCTTTACTATTCTTAGCTAGGGGAATGACTTTAGCTTCCCTCCAGGCCTGAGGGCACACACTTTCTAGTAGTCTTAAATTGAAGATGTGGCAAATAGGTGTGGCAATAATCGTCCACTATTATCCTCAGTAATTTTCCATCCAGATTGTCAGACCCCGGTGGCTTGTCATTGTTGATAAACAACAATCATTTTTTCACCTCTTCCACACTTCAAAAGTACAAATCTTTCATAATCTGGTCTGATATACTTGGATGTGTAGTGTCAGCGTTTGTTGCTGGCATGTCATCCTGAAGTTTGCTTATCTTGCCAATGAAAAAGTCATTAAAGTAGTTGGCAATATCAGTGGGCTTTGTGATGCATGACCCATCTGATTCAATGAATGAAGGAGCCAAGTTGGCTTTTTTCCCCAAAAATTTCATTTAAGGTGCCCCAAAGATTTTTACTATCATGCTTATATAATTTATCATCTTTGTTTAATAGTGTAGTTTCTTTTCCTTTAGTTCAGTCACGTGATTTCTTAATTTGCAGTACGTTTGCCAATCAGTTGGGCTGCCAGACTTATTTGCCATACCTTTTGCCTCATCCCTCTCAACCTTCCAATTTATCAATTCCTCATCAATCCAAGAGGATTTAACAGTTCACACAGTCATTTTCATATTGGGTGCGTGCTTATTAGTAACTGGAATGAGACGGTTCATAAATGCATCAAGTGCAGCGTCTGGTTGCTCCTCATTACACACCACAGACCAGCAAATATTCTTTATGTCAACAACATAGGAATCACTACAAAATTTATTGTATGACCTCTTATACACTATATTAGGCCCAGCCTTTGGAACTTTGGTTTTCCGAGATATGGCCATTATATTGTGATCACTACATCCTATAGATTTGGATACTGTTTTAAAGCAAATTTCTGCAGTGTTAGTAAAGATGTGATCGATACATGTAGATGATTTAATTCCTATGCTGTTTGTAACTACCCTGATAGGTTGACTGACAACCTGATCCAGGTTGCAGGCACTGGTTACAGCTTGAAGTTTTTTCCTGAGTGGGCAGCTTGATGATAGCCAGTCAATATTTAAAATCAGCCAGAAAATATACTTCTCTGTTGATATCACATACATTATCAAGCATTTCACACACATATTATCCAGATACTGACTGTTCGCACTTGGTGGTCTATAGCAGCATCTCACAAGAATGGGCTTTAGGTGACGCAGATGAACCTGTAGCCATATTACTTCAACAGTATTTAATATGAGATCTTCTCTAAGCTTTACAGGAATGTGGTTCTTTATATAGACCGCAACACCACCCCCGTTGGCATTTCTGTCTTTTCGGTAGATGTTATAACCATGTATTGATACCACTATCATCAAAGGTATTATCTAAGTGGGTTTCTACAATAGTCAGAATATGAATGCCATCTGTTACAAGCAAGTTATTGAATTCATGGACAATGTTTCTTAGGCTACATATGTTAATATGGGCTGTTTCTAGCACTTTTCTGGTTTGCTTGATTGTTTTTCATGCTTTACTGGGAAGCTTAGAGGTAGACTTGGTAGTGCAGGGTGAGCTGCATAAAGTGGTCTTTCTACTATTGCACACTGCCTCAGTGCTAACAGTGTAACTCTGGTTTATAGGCTCATGATTAATGCTTACAATAGCTGTAGGATAAACAGATGTATTCGGTGCAATTAGGGGTACATATATTAAATTACTTACATTGTGATTGCCAATGCCCTTAAGATCATGTACATTTGATGCAGCATTATGACGACTCATTGTCACAATAGTAGGGACTAACTGAGCTGGTCTTGGATAATATACCAGTCATTGTTTCAACGCAGCCTTAAGATGCGTGGACAGAGTCCAGGAGCCAAGATGATTTAGATACTCTACAGGAATGATGGAGTCTATCTTCTGTTTCCAGAAGGTGTCAAAGTAAATCAATGAAAGTGACTCCAGCAGAGCAACAGCAGTCTTTTAGCCAGGCAGCCTCACAGTCTGGTGAGGCTGGGAGCTCCGAGGATCTGAACCAGAGGTAGAAGCCACCGGAGAGGGAGACAGAACCAAGGACGAAGACGCAGGTACCTCTGGATCAGATCTTGATTGGGAAGCAATCAAGGACGAAGGCGCCGGAACCTCTGGATCCAGGGCGGCAAAGCCGTTTTGGTCCGTGTGCATACATTTTCATATTTATTCTTACTGGTCTCCCATGGGACCATCGAACCCACAAACCTGGTGTTGCAAGTGCCATGCTCTACCAACTGTGCCACATACTCATATCGTATCACTCCAAAATATATGATAAAAATGAAAAAGATAATGTAGAAAAGATAATGGATCTACATTTTTTAAAATATGATTATTTGAGAACTAACAAATCACAAAAATAAAAACTTGACAGTCGGGGAGAATCTAAAACTCAAGAAATGGCATGGGACACTCAATGATTCTTTAAATAATGTTTGAGCCACTCAGATAACATAAGAACACAGCGTAAGCCATGGCAAAATGTGTAGTACTGCAGAAAATATATTTTAAAGCTGCAAATTTTCTCTCATCCCCATGGCAAAAGGTGTAGAAAAGAAGTAAATAAGCTTTAAAACTGACTTTTTTTTCTTTCAGCCCCATGCCAGAATGTGTAGAAATACAGGGAACTAGCTTTAAAACTGAAATGTTCTCTCTCCCATGGCAAAATGTGTAGAATATAAGGAAAAATATTGTCTCTGCGGCCAAGAGGACAAACTAACATATTCGGTCGGTGAATGCGTTTTCTACCAAGCCGTCGCGTCTATGGTTTTTCTATGTCTTCAAGTTGCTTACTCAGGGTAGTCTTGACCTGCTGATGACCATTAAAACCTCTTGAATCTAGGGGGCAGTATTTTCATTTTTGAAAAAAAAAGCAAGGCAATTCATTACTTTCCCAAACAACTATCGTTTTGACCACTAAACAAACAGTTACACAAACATAGTTTGGAATAAAATCTTCCTCTACTTCCCTGCTTCTCAAGGGCGGAAACGCTTTTAAAATTGGGTCTACCATTCGAGGGAGAACGGTAGACCCAAAATAACACCCTCCCTACAATCAAACATGGGGGAGGTTCGATAATGCTGTGGGATTACTTTGCTGCATCAGGCACTGGGGGCCTTGAACGTGTGCAAGACATCATGAAATCAACAGATTATCAAGGTGTTTTGAAGTGCAATGTTCAACCCAGTGTCCAACTGTGCATCTGTTGTAGGTTGGAAGTCTTCCAGCAGGACAACGACCCCAAACATAAAAAGCAACCTGGAATGGCCAGTGAAGAGTCGAGATCTGAATCACATCCATAACTATGGCAAGAGCTGGAAACAGCCGTTGGTGGAGGGCACCCCGCAAACATTGAAGAGCATTGTTCTACTAAAGAGTGGGCCAAATTGCCAGTAAGAAAGTGTAGCAAATTATTTTGTCTGCAGTTATCATGGCCAAAGGCCGTGCAAACAAGTACTAGCTAGACAAAAGTAGACAAAAAGTAGACAAAAATAAAATTGGTTCTGCTAGTACAGTGCCTTCAGAAGGTATTCATACCCCTAGAGACTTATTTCACATTTTGTGCTACATCCTGAATAAAAAGTTTGAAATATATTTGTCTTACCCATCTACACACAATACCCCATAACGACAAAGTGAAAACATGTTTTTAGAAATTGTTGCAAATTTATTGAAAATGAAACACAGAAATATCTAATTTAAATAAGTATTTGAACCCCTGAGTCAATACACCCGGCACAGCCAGAAGAGGACTGGCCACCCCACATAGCCTGGTTCCTCTCTAGGTTTCTTGCTAGGTTTTGGCCTTTCTAGGGAGTTTTTCCTAGCCACCGTGCTTCTACACCTGCATTGCTTGCTGTTTGGGGTTTTAGGCTGGGTTTCTGTACAGCACTTTGAGATATCAGCTGATGTACGAAGGGCTATATAAATACATTTGATTTGAATAGATGTTAGAATTACCTGTGAGTCTTCGTGGGTGAGTCTAAGAGCTTTGCACACCTGGATTGTACAATATCTGTCTATTATACATTTTGTTTTCATTCTTCAAGCTCTGTCAAGGTCGTTGTTGATCATTGCGAGACAACCCTTTAAGTCTTGCCATACATTTTCAAGTAAATTTAAGTCAAAACTGTAACTTGGCCACTCAGGAACATTCACTGTCTTCTTGGTAAGCAAATCCACTGTATATTTGGCCTTAGGTTATTGTCCTGCTAAAAGGTGAATTCATCTCCTAGTGTCTGGTGGAAAGCAGACAACCAGGTTTCCTCTAGGATTTTGCCTTTGCTTAGCTCCATTCCATTTCTTTTTTAGTCTTACTCCACAGTCCTTAACGATTACAAGCATACCCATAACATGATGAGATATGCCACTATGCTTGAAAATATGGACAGTGGTACTCAGTTATGTGTTGTATCAGATTTGCTCCAGACACAAGACTTTGGACAAAAAGTTAATTGCTTTGCCACATTTTTTGCATTATTACTCTAGTGCCTTGTTGCAAACAAGCATGTTTTCGAATATTTGTATTCTGTACAGGCTTCCTTCTTTTCACACTGTCATTTAGGTTAGTAATTGTGGAGTAACTACAATGTTGTTGATCCATCTTCAGTTTTCTCCTATCACAGCCATTAAACTCTAACTGTTTGAAAGTCACCTTTGGCCTCATGTTGAAATCCCTGAGCGGTTTCCTTCCTCTCTGGCAACTGAGTTAGGAAGGACGCCTGTATCTTTGTAGTGACTGGGTGTATTGATACTCCATCCAAAGTATAATTAATAACTTTACCATGCTCAAAGGGATGTTCAATGTCTGCTTTTTTTTTTTTTTACATTTACCCATCAACCTATAGATGGCCCTTTTTCGAGGCACTGGAAAACCTCCCTTGTCTTTGTGGTTGAATCTGTGTCTGAAATTCACTACTCGACTGATGGACATTACAGATAATTGTTTGTGTGGGGTACAGAGACGAGGTAGTCATTCAGAAAGTATATTAAACACTATTATTGCACACAGAGTAAGTCCATGCAACATATTACGTGACTTGTTAAGCAAATGTTTACTCCTGAACTTATTTAGGCTTACCATAAGAAAGGGTTTGAATACTTAATGACTCAAGACATTTCAGCTTTTCATTTTATAATCATTTGTAAACATTTCGAAAAACAATTCCACTTTGACATTATGGGGTATTGTTTATAGGCCAGTGACATTTTGTCTCTCCAATTTAATCCATTTCAAAATGTGGAAATGTCAAGAGGTGTGAATACTTTCTGAAGCAACATTAAAACATGAAAGATAATGAAAATAGACGCAACAAACAAGAGTCAGTCACCTGCATTTGTGGCAAAAGCGCACCAGTTCATCCTGTTGAACGCGGTCTGCCAAGAACTGGGGTCGACAAAGGGGCAGACGAGTCTTGGAGAGTAACTCAGGGAGCCGAGGTTCCCGCTCCTCACGTTCATGCCGCACCCACGCAAGAACTGCTTCAAACACCTAGAATGAGGGGACACAGAATGTCACAGGGATTAGGAAAAAGCTTAGGAATTCAAATCCAGTCATGTTAGACGTTGTTTACCACAGCACAGTTTAATCACAGGCGAACGATTTTGAATTCATCACTGCATTCTCTATCAGAAAGTGGGCTGGCCCTCATCGATATCGCGTAGGTCAAAACATTGGTCTGATCATTTATAAAGCTCTTGCGCTAAAACTCCTGCATGACCTTAAATCATTACTAACCTATACTAATATATCACTTTTGGAACAATCTTCAGAATACCCTACAGTTCGATGCATTGGTGCCTTTCGGGCAGTTCAGAGACTTAGTCGAAATCCTCTTTAGAGAGGAATGTGCATGTTTTTTTACAATGTTTTTGCATTTTGGAGTTTCCTGTGCTCCCGCCTTGAAGTATCTAACTTTAAATTAGTAATTGTTGCTGGTCTTGTGATGCAGGGCTCCATTGCAAAAGAGACCTTTGTCTCAATGGGACTCCCTTAAATAAAAGGTTACAGTGGGGCAAAAAAAGTATTTTGCCACTGCCGAGAAGCAGAGAGACTTCTGTGAAGAGCAGGGGAATAGGTGGGTGGATAGAGCCCGCTGGTGGTCACCCCAATGGGGCAACTGCGCATTTGAGCAACCTGCATCATGGAAGGGACAGGGGACCTATCAGGCCTGTGGCCAGATAAGGTTGGCCTTGAGAGGTTGATGGTTAAAAAGGCTAAATGTGGAACCATCACCCTCTGCTCCTGGGCATGGATATGATGGGAACTCTTTAAAGATCTAAACTGAGGTAACAGTGGTTTTGACCCACCCCAAAGAGGGCTATAGGTCTTGAGGTGGGGGACTCTGAACTATCCCAACAACTCCATGCCATTCATATCCAAGTGGGCGTAGCCTGGCACTGGTGACGTCAGTGGCTCATCCCAAACAATTTCAATTGGGTTGAGGTTGGTTGATTGTGAAGGCCAGGTCATCTGACACAGCATTCCATCACTCTCCTTCTTGGTCAAATAGCCCTTACACAGCTTGGAGGTGTGTTGGGTCATTTCCCTGTCGAAAAACAAATGATCATCCCACTAAACCCAAACCAGATGGGATGGTGTATCGTTGCAGAATGCTGTGGTAGCCATGCTGGTTAAGTGTGTCTTGAATTCTAAATAAATCACTGACAGTGTCACCAGCAAAGCACCCCCACACCACTTCCTCCATGCTTTACGTTGGGAACCACACATTCGGAGATCATCCGTCCACCTACTCTGCGTCTCACAAAGACACGGCAGTTGGAACAAAAAAATCTCAAAGGATAGATTTCCATGAAGGCCTGAGACACAGAGTCTCCTCTGAACAGTTGATGTTGAGATGTGTCTGTCACGAACTCTGAAGCATTTATTTGCGCTACAATTTCTGAGGCTGGTAACTCGAATGAACTTACCCTCTGCAGCAAAGGTAACTCTGGGTCTTCCTTTCCTGTGGCGGTCCTCATGAGAGACATCATAGCGCTTGATCAAAACGCTTGATCGTTTTTGCAACTGCACTTGAAACTTTTAAAAGACCTTGAGATTTTACGGATTGACTGACCTTCATGTCTTAAAATAATGGACTGTCATTTCGCTTTGCTTATTTGAGCTGATCTTCTGTACCTTGTCACAACACAACTTATTGGCTCAAACACATTAAACAGTAAAGAAATTCCACAAATTAACTTAACAAGGCACACCTGTTAATTGAAATGCATTCCAGGTGACTACCTTATGAAGCTGCTTGAGAGAAGGCCAAGAGTGTGCAAAGCTGTCAAAGGCAAAGGGTGGCTACTTTGAAGAACCTCAAATATATTGATATTTAACACTTTTTGTTTGGTTACTACATGATTATTTCATAGTGTTGATGTCTTCACTATTATTCTACAATGTAGAAAATAGTCCAAATAAAGAAAAATCCTTGAATGAGTAGGTGTGTCCAAACTTTTGACTGGTACTGTAGGTGTGGGATACGTAGAATACTCGGGATCGAGTTTGTAGGCAGCGCGTCTGATTAGTTTGAAGAAGGGGAGATCAGTCATTGACTCCTGCCCTCCCTTCTCAGTTTGGCTGGGCAGCATAAGCTGAGCAGAGGAGATGAACTCTTCCTCAGGGGCATAATACCTCCCATGGTCAGAGAGGGCGCTGCCTGATGCAGCAAGAGACATGCCGTCATCCTCACTTCGTGATTCATCTTTAAGGTCCGCCCCCCGGGACAGATAGGCGTCCTCCGAATATGCTGGGAGCTTGAGGTGAAGATGGCTGTCCCTCTTCTGAGATTTTGTTTGCAACGTCTTCCTCGAGCAAGAACGAGGCCTACCATGCTCTACGTTTAAGGACACCGGGTCCCAGCTGAACGCAATGTGAATCAGACTGGGACACGAAATGGCCGCAACTGCAGGGGAAAGCCTTGCTAGGCTTCCGCTGCTTTCCCTCCCCCTGCCACAACGGCTAGCTACTCACACTGCTACTCAACGGGGGAAGCAGGGCAAGATACGGGGTGACGTTAGCTGGAAGCCAGGTAATCAGACACAGGTCAGGTAAGCAGAAATAGCTTAAGCTACATTATTTCTCTCATTACCGCGTCCCCTATTTGAAGAATGGTCGAATGACCGCAGCAGCAGGGTTTGTGACGTTATGGGAATATTTCGGGAAAAGTGAGAGAAAACCCCTGAGACTTTGTTTGAATGGATTTGTGCATCGAAATAGGAACTGTATTTTTTTTTTAAATGCAGAAAAGTCAACAGACAAGGTAGACACTGTCTCCATTAATGTGCCAAACCAAAAATGTGACAGATCCTCTCCGATCTGGCATTTCATAATTTGTTGATTAATATTTAAGTAATAACCTGAATAATAATAATGAAATGCCATGATAAAGAAGTGTAATGGCTTGTTTCAAATAGGTTTTTATTAAGAAGCATATCCATGTAAACACAAACAGAATTGTGATCTCCCCCGGTTATATATCAAGTTATCGCATTGGGACAAGTAGACCCCAGGATATCCTAGGTTTCCTTTCCTAGGATGTTGGGGCTTGCCAGACACTGATGATAAATTGAGTGACTTGTCTTGTCAGTCAGTGCAGCCTGCCGAATCGCTGAGAAAGCCATTCATTTGGCTCCCTAATTTAAAGAGGCTACTGGTAGGCCTAGGCTTATTGATGCTTATCTGCAGATAAAGTATTAAAAAAAATCTATGAAGATGGCGAATCATCACTGCAAGAACAAGAGGTAATGAGAGCCTCATTCTGGTCCAAAAATTATAATTAGGGCCATCACAGAATCCAGGCATTAACATCGCATTCAACAATATTCAAAAAATGTATTGATCTTAGCAGGGAATCAACTAAATGTGTGTGTGCCTCCTCCACTTTTGGGGTAATGCTGTAATGAATTGGTTGTACTCTTGGATTGAGCAGACCTTCCCGTACAATTCTAATAACTCCATGAAGGACATAACTCTACCATTCTAATTTACAATATAATTTAGGAATAAAATACCATTTTCAAACACCTTTCCCATAAATACAGGTATTTTATCAACCAGCACATTTGAGTTCAGCCATAATAATTTGTTCCATCTTTTGAGGGGGATGAAATTGAAATTGAAGCCAGCTCTGCAATGCTTGTTTGAAAAAGTATAATTTTCAATTACTCCGAAAATGAGACATGGCAATCTGCACAAATGCAAAAGGGCAGTTTTTAAACAATGGATGAGCTTGTTTTAGTAATCTACTTGAGAACCATTTAGGGTTCAAGTAAGATGTTTGAATAAGTAAAGGTTTTAGAGGTTTAGTGCTTATATATATTTTATAATCTCAACCCACTGAATTAATATTCATTATATCTCTGAAGCCCACTTACATTTTTTCCATCAATCTTCAAGTGTATCACTAGCCACTTTAAACAATGCCACTTAATATGGTTTACATACCCCACATTACTCATCTCATATGTATATACTGTACTCTACTGAATCTTGCCTATGCCGTTCTGTACCATCACTCATTCATATATCTTTATGTACATATTCTTTATCCCCTTACACTTGTGTGTGTATAAAGGTAGTAGTTGTGGAATTGTTAGGTTAGATTACTCATTGGTTATTACTGCATTGTCGGAACTAGAAGCACAAGCATTTCACTACACTCGCATTAACATCTGCTAACCATGTGTATGTGACAAATACAATTTTATTTGAGATGGCTGTTTACATAAAACTTCGCCAAATACATTTAAACTCAGTTATTCACAAATCCTGACATTTAATCCTAGTAAAAATTCCCTGTCTTAGGCGAGTTAGGATCACCACTTTATTTTAAGACTGTGAAATGTCAGAATAATAGTAGAGAGAATGATATATTTCAGCTTTTATTTATTTTCCTGATGACATCTATTTTGTGAAGGGCACCAGTCCCTCCTGCAGCAAAGCACCCCATCATGATGCTGCCACCCCCGTGCATCACGGTTGGGATGGTCTTCCTAGGCTTGCAAGCTTCCCCCTTTCTCATCCAAACATAACGATGGTAATTATAACCAAACAGTTCTGTTTTTGTTTCATCAGACCAGAAGATATTTCTCCAAAAAGTATGATCTTTGTACCCATGTGCAGTTGCCGGTTTTGGAGCAGTGGCTTCTTCCTTGCTGAGCGGCCTTTCAGGTTATGTCAATATAGGACTCGTTTTACTGTGGATATAGATACTTTTGTACCGGTTTCCTTCAGCATCTTCACATGGTCCTTTTACTGTTGTTCTGGGATTGATTTGCACTTTTCGCACCAAAGTACGTTCATCTCTAGGAGACTGAACCCATCTCCTTCCTGAGCGGTACGACGGCTGGGTGGTCTCATGGTGTTTATACTTGCTTCTGAAGCGAAGCAGGATTGGTCCTGGTTGGTCCCTGGATGAGAGACCAGATGCTACTGGTGTTGGAGGGCCAGTAGGAGGCACTCTTTCCTCTGGTCTAAAAATATTCCAATGCCCCAGGGCAGTGATTGGGGACACTGCTCTGAGTAGGGTGCAGTCTTTTGGAAATTTGCTTCAAAGCAGTATTCAAATCTATAGGATGCAGTGACCACATTATAATGGCCATATCTAGGTAACCAAAGTTCCAAAAGCTGGGGCTAATATAGTGTATAAGAGGTCATACAATAAGTTTTGCAGTGATTCATAGGTTGATGTGTATAATATTTTCTGGTCTGTGGTGTGTCATGATGAGCAACTAGACGCTGCACTTGACACAATTATGAAATTGCTTATTCCAGTTACTACTAAGAATGCACCCATTAAGAAAATTACTGTAAAAACAGTTGTGTCACCTTGGATTGATGAGGAATTGATAAATTGAAGGGTTGAGAAGGATGAGGCAAAGGGTTTGGCACCTTAAAATTGGGGAAAAAAGCCAACTCAGCTGCATCATTCATTGAATCAGATGGGTTATGCATCACAATGCCCACTGATATTGCCAAATATTTTAATTACTTTTTCATTGGCAAGATAAGCAAACTTCAGGATGACATGCCAGCAACAAACACTGACACTACACATCCAAATATATGGGACCAACTTATGAAAGACCAGAATTGTAAAGTCAGTGTGGAAGAGGTCGAAACATGATTGTTGTCTATCAACAATGACAAGCCACCGGGGTCTGACAATCTGGATGGAAAATTACTGAGGATAATAGTGGACGATATTGCCACTCCTACTTGCCACATCTTCAATTTAAGACTACTAGAAAGTGTGTGCCCTCAGGCCTGGAGGGAAGCTAAAGTAATTCCAATACCAAGGATAGTAAAGCCCGCTTTACTGGCTCAAATAGCTGACCAAGTAAAAAAAGTAAACTGTTGGCAAAAAATGTGTTTGACCAGATAGAATGCTATTTTACAGTAAACAAATTGACAAGACTTTCAGCACATTTACAGGGAAGCACTTACACAAATGACACATTGGCTGAGAGAAATTGACGATAAAATTATTGTGGGGGCTGTCTTGTTAGACTTCAGTGCAGCTTTTGACATTATTGGTCATAGTCTGCTGCGGGAAAAAATGGTTTTATGGCTTTACACCCCCTGCTATACTGTGCATAAAGAGTTCCTTGTCTAACAGAACAGAGGGAGTTATTTAATGGAAGCCTCTCAAACAATCCAGGTAGAAGCAGGAATTCCCCAGGGTAGCTGTTTAGGCCTCTTGCTTTTTTCAATCTTTACTAACGACATGCCACTGACTGAGTAAAGCCAGAGTGTCTATGTATGCGGATAACTCAACACTATACACGTCACAACTGAAATGACTGCCACACTCAACAAAGAGCTAGTTTCAGAGTGGGTGGCAATATTTGGGACAAATCATTCACTTAACCCTAAACCTCAACTAAATGTTGGAATACATAATGTGGAGATGACTAAACTGCTTGGAGTAACCCAAGATTGAAACTGTCATGGCCAAAACATATTGATACTTCTCCCCATCAAAGCTACTATTGTATGTCCATAATAAAGCATCGCTTTGCCTTCTTAACAACACTCAACAAGGCAGGTCCTACAGGCCCTTGTTTTGTCCAACCTTGACTTCTGTTCAGTCGTGTGGTCAGGTGCCACAAAAATGGGCTTAGGAAAATTGCAATTGGCTCAGAACAGGGCAGCACGGCGGGCCCTTGGATGTACACAGAAAGATAATATTAATAATATACTACATGCCAATCTATCCTGGCTCAAAGTTGAGGAGAGATTTACTTCATCACTACTTGTATTTATAACAGGTATTGACATGTTGAATGCAACAAGCTGTCTGACTGAACTACTGCCACACAACCTGGGGTGGCAGGTAGCCTAGTGGTTAGAGCGTTGGGACAGTGACTGAAAGGATACTGGATCGAATCTCCGAGCTGACAAGGTAAACATCTGCCGTTCTGCCCCTGAACAAGGCAGTTAACCCATTGTTCCCAGGTAGGCCGTCATTTTAACTAAGAATTTGTTCTTAACTGACTTGCCTAGTTAAAAAAATGTAAATACGGCACAATACATGCCACAAGAGGTCTCTCCACAGTTCCCAAGTCCAGAAGAGACTATGGGAGGCACACAGTATTACATAGTCATGGCTCTAACAGCATGCAAACTTCTGAGAAAGTTGGCAGAAACTAACTCATGTTCTGGAGAATGGATCAAAGGGGACATACCTGCAGAGATCGTGAGACAAAACAACCTGGGTGAAGGACTACTAAGAAGGAAGAGGAAAATGGGCGGGAAAGGCGGTATGCGGCAGAGGTTGAGAAGGAACACAAAGATTCCGCTTCCGACTATCCTGCTCTCCAATGTACAATCTCCATCCCGCATGAGGGTGCGTAATCAACTGACACTAATTAGCATAACGCAACAGACATAAATATTCCTATTCAAGTGAAATATACTGAGACACAGCTTAGCCTTTTGTTAATCACCCTGTCATCTCAGATTTTCAAAATATGCTTTACAGCCAAAGCTAGACAAGCATTAGTGTAAGTTTATCGGTAGCCTAGCAGCAGGTAACTTTGTCACGGAAATCAGAAAAGCAATCAAATTAAATTGTTTACCTTTGATAAGCTTCAGATGTGTTCACTCACGAGACTCCCAGTTAGCCAATGTTACTTTTTTCCAAAAGAAATCTGAGAAAAATCCAATCCGGAAGTGCCTCATGTTTTGAAAGCGCTGCATTCCAATGCGTCACTATTGAGCAGTGAATGGGCTATCAACCAGATTACTTTTTCTACGTATTCCCCAAGGTGTCTACAGCATTGTGACGTAGTTTTACGCATTTATGTTGAAGAATACCCGTAAGTGGCTACATTGCGCAAGTGGTCACCTGATGCTCTCAGAGTGATTCTCGTGTAAAATACAGAGGTAGCCATTATTCCAATCGGTCCTACTGAAAAACCAATTGTCCCGGTGGATATATTATTGAATAGATATTTGAAAAACACCTTGAGGATTGATTATAAACAACGTTTGCCATGTTTCTGTCGATATTATGGAGCTAATTTGGAATATTTTTTGAGCGTTGCAGTGACAGCAATTTCCTGTCGATTTCTCAGACAAACTTGAAGAACTAACGGAGCTATATAGCCTACGAAAATAATATTTTTGGAAAAAGGAATTTGCTATCTAACTGGGAGTTTTGTGAGTGAAAACATCCGAAACTCAAAGGTAAACGATTTAATTTGATTGCTTTTCTGATTTTCGTGACCAGGTTGCCTGCTGATAGCTAGTCGTAATGCTATGCTAGGCTATCGATAAACTTACACAAATGCTTGTCTTGATAGATATATATATATATATATATATATATAATATATATTTATAAAATCAAAAAAACGTGTTTTTGCTTAGTCATTATGGGGTATAGTGTTTAGATTGCCGAGAAAAAAGTATATTTAATCAGTTTTAGAATAAGGCTGTAAAGCAACAAAATGTGGAAAAAGTCAAGGGGTCTGAATACTTTCCGAAGGCACTGTATACAGATTTCGAGTGATAAAAATGTTCAAGTGTTGCTCACAAAAGTCAAAATGAAGGAAAATTCATCATGGCAAATGTTCTTGAGAAGTTGGAGAAATTATTTTTCAATGCATTTAAAATGAATGGATTTGACCAAATGTGTGACCATCTCAAACAGGGTGCGGGGTTTGAGCTTTCCAAATTTGCATACTAAGACCCTTGGTATAGCTTAACCATGTTTCACTGCTTGAACCCCTAACAACAATAAAAGCCACAGACCTGCTCCTCCGCTTTGATGTTGAGTTCGTCACAACCCACCAGCTCCAGTACTTCCTCTGGCCTGAGACTGAGGAACTCCTCAGACACGGACACCTCCACAAAGTGCTGGTGGACAAAACTGTTGGCCGCGTCGTACAGTGTTGTGCACATCATGGTCTCTGCAAACTGTCGCACGCCCAGACAGTTCTTAGGGTGAAGTCTGGGGTGAAATAGAGGTGGTGTGGGGGGGGGGGGGGAATTAGAAAGAGAGAGTGAGCAAAAGTTAAAATTAGTTATTCACAACTTCCAGTTACTTTTAAATTACATGGTTATTTTGCTCACGCAAGATGTCGCCCTACGTGTGCAATGTTGAAAAATAAGGACTTTAGGGAGTTTTATAAATGCTCCAGTGTTGAGAATATTATTGGCATATAAAGAGACAAAAGATTAACAGAAAAACACTTGATTTGCAGAAATGAGTAATCAAATGATTAAATTGTCAATGATTGACCACCCACAAGGGTTGGTGCTGCTAGTAATAGGGTTCTCCCCAGGAATTTTAAACAAGGTGGTGCTGCAGAGTACGGCACTGCCCCTCTTTGGACATAATTATT
This sequence comes from Oncorhynchus masou masou, assembly GCF_036934945.1. Lineage (NCBI taxonomy): Eukaryota > Metazoa > Chordata > Actinopteri > Salmoniformes > Salmonidae > Oncorhynchus > Oncorhynchus masou. The sequence continues at coordinate 44,637,090 of NC_088214.1, forward strand.
TATTACATTTGAAAATGTTCATTACAAAAATGATCTCAAAGTACATCAACATTAGAAAAGTAACTGTCAGTGTCTGGCGTGGCCACCAGCTGCATTAAGTACTGCAGTGCATCTCCTCATGGACTTGCACCAGATTTTCTAGTTCTTGCTGTGAGATGTTACCCCCCTCTTCCACCAAAGCACCTGCAAGGTCCTGGACATTTCTGGGGGGGACGACACAGCCCCGATCAAACAGGCCCAGATGTGTTCAATGGGATTGAGATCCGGGGTCTTCGCTGGCCATGGAAGAACACTGACATTCCTGTCTTGCAGGAAATCGTGCACGGAACGCGCAGTGTGGCTGGTGGCATTGTCATGCTGGAGGGTCATGCCAGGATGAGCCTGCAGGAAGGGTACCACATGAGGAAGGAGGATGTCTTCCCTGTAACGCACTGAGTTGAGATTGCCTGCAGTGACAACAAGCTCAGTCCGATGATGCTGTGACACCGCCCCAGACAACGACGGACCCTCCACCTCCAAATCGATCCCGCTCCAGAGTACAGGCCTCGGTGTAACGCTCATTCCTTCAATGATAAACACAAATCCGACCATCACCCCTGGTGAGTCAAAACTGCGACTCATCTGTGAACAGCACTTTCTGCCAGTCCTGTCTGGTCGAGCGAAGGTGAGTTTGTGCCCATAGGCGACGTTGTTTCCGGTGATGTCTGGTGAGGACCTGCCTTACAAACAGGCCTACAAGCCCTATTGCGGACAGTCTGAGAACTGATGGAAGGGATTGTGCGTTCCTGGTGTAACTCGGCAGTTGTTGTTGCCATCCTGTACCTGTCCCGTAGGTGTGATGTTCGGATGGACTGGTCCTGTGCAGGTGTTGTAATACGTGGTCTGCCATGGTGAGGACGATCAACTGTCCGTCCCGTCTCCCTGTCTTAGTTATCTCACAGTACGGACATTGCAATTTATTGCCCTGGCCACATCTGCAGTCCTCATGCCTCCTTGCAGCATGCCTAAGGCACGTTCACGCAGATGAGCAGGGACCCTTGGCATCTTTCTTTTGGTGTTTTTCCAGAGTCAGTAGAAAGGACTCTTTAATGTCCTAAGTTTTCATAACTGTGAACTTAATTGCATACAGTTTGTAAGCTGTTTTACATCTTAGCGACCGTTCCACAGGTGCATGTTCATTAATTGTTTATGGTTCATTGAACAAGCATGGGAAACAGTGTTTAAACACTTTACAATGAATATCTGTGAAGATAATTCGTAAAAATCAAAGTATCTTTTAAAAGACGTCCTTTTTTTGCTGAATATACATATATACACATATACACATATACATATACATATATATATACACATACATATACATATATATACACACACACACAGTGCCTTGCGAAAGTATTCGGCCCCCTTGAACTTTGCGACCTTTTGCCACATTTCAGATTTCAAACATAAAGATATAAAACTGTATTTTTTTTTTGTCAAGAATCAACAACAAGTGGGACACAATCATGAAGTGGAATGACATTTATTGGATATTTCAAACTTTTTTAACAAATCAAAAACTGAAAAATTGGCCGTCCAAAATTATTCAGCCCCCTTAAGTTAAATACTTTGTAGCGCCACCTTTTGCTGCGATGACAGCTGTAAGTCGCTTGGGGTATGTCTCTATCAGTTTTGCACATCGAGAGACTGACATTTTTTCCCATTCCTCCTTGCAAAACAGCTCGAGCTCAGTGAGGTTGGATGGAGAGCATTTGTGAACAGCAGTTTTCAGTTCTGTCCACAGATTCTCGATTGGATTCAGGTCTGGAATTTGACTTGGCCATTCTAACACCTGGATATGTTTATTTTTGAACCATTCATTGTAGATTTTGCTTTATGTTTTGGATCATTGTCTTGTTGGAAGACAAATCTCCGTCCCAGGCTCAGGTCTTTTGCAGACTCCATCAGGTTCTCTTCCAGAAGGGTCCTGTATTTGGCTCCATCCATCTTCCCATCAATTTGATCCATCTTTCCTGTCCCTGCTGAAGAAAAGCAGGCCCAAACCATGATGCTGCCACCACCATGATTGACAGTGGGTATGATGTGTTCAGGGTGATGAGCTGTGTTGCTTTTACGCCAAACATAACATTTTGCATTGTTGCCAAAAAGTTCCATTTTGGTTTCATCTGACCAGAGTACCTTCTTCCACGTGTTTGGTGTGTCTCCCAGGTGGCTTGTGGCAAACTTTAAACAACACTTTTTATGGATATCTTTAAGAAATAGCTTTATTCTTGCCACTCTTCCATAAAGGCCAGATTTGTGCAATATACGACTGATTGTTGTCCTATGGACAGAGTCTCCCACCTCAGCTGTAGATCTCTGCAGTTCATCCGGAGTGATCATGGGCCTCTTGGCTGCATCTCTGATCAATCTTCTCCTTGTATGAGCTGAAAGTTTAGAGGGACGGCCAGGTCTTGGTAGATTTGCAGTGGTCTGATACTCCTTCCATTTCAATATTATCGCTTGCACAGTGCTCCTTGGGATGTTTAAAGCTTGGGAAATCTTTTTGTATCCAAATCCGGCTTTAAACTTCTTCACAACAGTATCTCGGACCTGCCTGGTGTGTTCCTTGTTCTTCATGATGCTCTCTGCGCTTTTAAAGGACCTCTGAGACTATCACAGTGCAGGTGCATTTATACGGAGACTTGATTACATACAGGTGGATTGTATTTATCATCATTAGTCATTTAGGTCAACATTGGATCATTTCAGAGATCCTCACTGAACTTCTGGAGAGAGTTGGCTGCACTGAAAGTAAAGGGGCTGATTAATTTTGCACGCCCAATTTTTCAGTTTTTGAGTTGTTAAAAAAGTTTGAAATATCCAATAAATGTCGTTCCACTTCATGATTGTGTCCCACTTGTTGTTGATTCTTCACAAAAAAAATATACAGTTTTATATCTTTATGTTTGAAGCCTGAAATGTGGCAAAAGGTCGCAAAGTTCAAGGGGGCCGAATACTTTTCGCAAGGCACTGTACATACATATATACACACACACACACACACACACACACACACACACACACACAGCTCAAAAAAATAAAGGGTACACTTAAACAACACAATGTAACTCCAAGTCAATCACACTTCTGTGAAATCAAACTGTCCACTTAGGAAGCAACACTGAATGACAATAAATTCCACATGCTGTTGTGCAAATGGAATAGACAACAGGTGGAAATTATAGGCAATTAGCAAGACACCCCCAATAAAGGAGTGGTTCTGCAGGTGTTGACCACAGACCACTTCTTAGTTCCTATGCTTCCTGGCTGATGTTTTGGTCACTTTTGAATGATGGTGGTGCTTTCACTCTAGTGGTAGCATGAGACGGAGTCTACAACCCACACAAGTGGCTCAGGTTGTGCAGCTCATCCAGGATGGCACATCAATGCAAGCTGTGGCAAGGTTTGCTGTGTCTGTCAGCGCAGTATCCAGAGCATGGAGGCGCTACCAGGAGACAGGCCAGTACATCAGGAGACGTGGAGGCCGTAGGATGGCAACAACCCAGCAGCAGGACCGCTACCTCCGCCTTTGTGCAAGGAGGAGCAGGAGAAGCACTGCCAGAGCCCTGCAAAATGACCTCCTGCAGGCCACAAATGTGCATGTGTCTGCTCAAACGGTCAGAAACAGACTCCATGAGGGAAGTATGAGGGCCCGACGTCCACAGGTGGGGGTTGTGCTTACAGCCCAACACCGTGCAGTATGTATGGCATTTGCAAGAGAACACCAAGATTGGCAAATTCGCCACTGGTGCCCTGTGCTCTTCACAGATGAAAGCAGGTTCACACTGAGCACATGTGACAGACGTGACAGTCTGGAGACGCCGTGGAGAACGTTCTGCTGCCTGCAACATCCTCCAGCATGACCGGTTTGGCAGTGGGTCAGTCATGGTGTGGGGTGGCATTTCTTTTTTTGGGGGGGGGGGCCGCACAGCCCTCCGTGTGCTCGCCAGAGGTAGCCTGACTTCCATTAGGTACCGAGATGAGATCCTCAGACCCCTTGTGAGATCATATGCTGGTGCGGTTGGCCCTGGGTTCCTCCTAATGTAAGACAATGCTAGACCTCATGTGGCTGGAGTGTGTCAGCAGTTCCTGCAAGAGGAAGGCATTGATGCTATGGACTGGCCCGCCCGTTCCACAGACCTGAATCCAATTGAGCACATCTGGGACATCATGTCTCGCTCCATCCACCACGCCACGTTGCACCACAGACTGTCCAGGAGTCGGCGGATGCTTTAGTCCAGGTCTGGAAGGAGATCCTTCAGGAGACCATCCGCCACCTCATCAGGAGCGTGCCCAGGCGTTGAAGGGAGGTCATACAGGCACGTGGGAGGCCACACACACTACTGAGCCTCATTTTGACTTGTTTTAAGGACATTACATCAAAGTTGGATCAGCCTGTAGTGTGGTTTTCCGCTTTAATTTTGAGTGCGACTCCAAATCCAGATCTCGATGGGTTGATAAATTTGATTTCCATTGATCATTTTTGTGGGATTTTGTTGTCAGCACATTCAACTATGTAAAGAAAAAAGTATTGAAGAATATTTCATTCATTCAGATCTAGGATGTGTTATTTTAGTGTTCCCTTTATTTTTTTGAGCAGTGTACATACATACATACATACATACATGTTGAATTTAGACAAATACAATACTTATTACAAATTGTTATACAAAAAATATTTTAAGAAAATATGCAAATGACATGTGCCTTTACTGCCAATCCACTTTTGTGGACACTGGATGAAGTCAGTGGTGGGCTTTCAATCGGAAAAGACACTTCAGAACTATTCAGGGATTGATGATAAGCACGCTTTTCATCTTTCCATCTAAAAATAAAATACTGCATTTCAGCATATTTTTTCCCAAGAGCATCTTCGCTAGAACACATACTGAAGCAATTGTTGATATCCTGAAAAAGAAAGTCTGAAGAAAAGCCTACATCCCAGAACAAGCACACAAAATGTGGTGAATGCACAAGCTTCTGAAGCTAAGATACTATGGATGTTATAATGCTGAAAAAGGATACTGACAATGAAGAGAGAGAAACCAATTATATAAAACCTTGACAAAGGTTAGCTTTCCAGATTCAGTTTCAATGTATGGTGTATGTTTAAATGAAATATATATACTGTATTATTTTAAAAATGTAAACGTGTGGGAAACTAATCCGGACTGTTATAAGAAATCCCGCTATGCCCTTCGACGAACCATCAAACAAGCAAAGAGTCAATACGGGACTAAGATCAAATCCTACTACACTGGCTCCGACGCTCGTGGCAGAGTTTGCAAACTATCACGGATTACAAAAGGTAATCACAGCCGCAACCTGCCCAGTGACGTGAGCCTACCAGATGAGCTGGCAAGTGTCTTCACTGACATTTTCCCACTCTCTTTGACCCAGTCTAATACCTACATGTTTCAAGCAGAACACCAAGGGAACATATACTGCACTTCACAATGCCCTTTCCCACCTGGACAAGAGGAACACCTATGTGAGAATGCTGTTCATTGACTACAGCTCAGCATTCAACACCATAGTGCCCCCAAGCTCATAACTAAGCTAAGGACTCTGGGACTGAACACCTCTCTCTGCAACTGGATCCTGGACTTCCTGATGGGCCGCCCCTGGTGGTGAGTGTAGGTAACACATCCACCACACTGACCAACACGTGGACCCCTCAGGATTGCATGCTGAGTCCCCTCCTGTACTCCCTGTTCACCCATAAATCCTACACGCATTACATTTGCAGATGACAAGACAGTGGTCGGCCTGATCACCGACGACAATGAGACAGCCTATAGGGAGGATGTCAGAGACCAGGTAGTGTGGTGCCAGGACAACATCCCCTCAGTGATAAAGACAAAGGAGCTGATCGTGGACTACAGGAATCGGAGGGCCGAGCACGCCTCCATTCCCATCGGTGTGGCTGTAGTGGAACAGGTTGAGAGTTTCAAGTTCCTCTATGTCCACATCACTAAGGATCTATCATGGTTCACACAAACCAACACAGTCGTGAAGAGGGTACGACAACACCTCTTCCCCCTCAAGAGGCTGAAAAGATTAAGGGATTCTTTACCTGTTACACAAAAAATTGTGATATATCTGATCAAGTGTATTTGTGGTCTATGCTATGTAGGAAAAACTACACAAGCTCTGAAAAGAAGAATAGCAGAACACAGGAGTAAAATCAGGGTTCTTGACCAGAGAAACCCTGTGGCTGCGCATTTCATGGAGGCTCGTCAAAACATCAGCTCTCTAAGATACAACGGTATTGAACATGTTAAGACTCCTAGGAGGGGGTAAGATCCAGATAATATTAAGAGAACTTTATTGGATTCACCGTTTACGCACCATGTCTCCTAAAGATCTGAACCAAGAGTTTTATATCACACCATTTCGTACATGAATGTTATTTTTCCTGGCTTCCAGGTCTCCTACTTGGTCATTTTGTTCATATACACTACTGTTCAAAAGTTTGGGGTCACTTAGAAATGTCATTGTTTTTGAAAGAAAAGCACATTTTTTTGTCCATTAAAATAACACCAAATTGATCAGACGGCTCACAAGTCCTCAATTGGCAGCTTCATTAAATAGTACCCACAAAACACCAGTCTCAACGTCAACAGTGAAAAGGCGACTCCGGGATGCTGGCCTTCTAGGCAGAGTTCCTCTGTCCAGTGTCTGTTCTTTTGACCATCCTAATCTTTTATTGGCCAGTCTGAGATATGGCTTTTTCTTCGCAACTCTGCCTAGAAGGCCAGCATCCCGGAGGCGCCTTTTCACTGTTGACGTTGAGACTAGGGTTTTGTGGGGGGTTCTCTCAAACTAGACACTAATGTACTTGTCGTCTTGCACAGTTGTGCACCAGGGCCTCCCACTCCTCTTTCTATTCTGGCTAGAGCCAGTCTGCGCTGTTCTGTGAAGGGAGTAGTAGACAGCATTGTAGGAGATCTTCAGTTTCTTGGCAATTTCTCGCATGGAATAGCCTTCATTTCTTAGAACAAGAATAGACTGACGAGTTTCAGAAGAAAGTACTTTGTTTCTGGCCATTTTGAGCCTGTAATCGAACCCAAATGCTGATGCTCCAGGTACTCAACAAAGTCTAAAGGCAGACAGTTTTATTGCTTCTTTAAATCAGCATAACAGTTTTCAGCTATGCTAACATAGTTGCAAAAGGGTTTTCTAATGATCAATTAACCTTGGATTAGCTAACACAAAGTACCACTGGAACACAGGAGTGATGGTTGCTGATAATGGGCATCTGTACGCCCAGGTAAATATTCAAATGAAAATTATAATTATTTTTTAAATCAGCCGTTTCCAGCTACAATAGTCATTTACAATATTAATGTCTCGACTGAATTTCTGGCCCTAAAAATTGTCAAAGACTCCAGCCACCATAGTCATAGACTGTTCTCTCTGCTACCGCACGAGTACCGGAGTGCCAAGTCTAGGTCCTAGAGGTTTCTAAACAGCTAATACCCCCAAGCCATAAGACTCGCTATTGTTATTTAACTGCTGCTCTTTAATTACTGCGTTGTTGGTTAGGGGATCGTAAGTAAGCATTTCACTGTAAGGTCTACACCTGTTGTATTTGACGCATGTAATTAATACAATTTGAAAAATGCAATGTTATTTTAATGGGAAAAAAAATTTGCTTTCTTTAAAAAACAAGGAGAAACAAGTGACAAACTTTTGAATGGTAGCGTATACAGTTGAAGTCGGAAGTTTACATACACCTTATCCAAATACACAAACTCAGATTTTCACAACTCCTGATATTTAATCCTAGTAAAAATTCCGTCTTAGGTCAGTTAGGATCACCATTTTATTTTAAGAATGTCAAATGTCAGAATAATAGTTGAGTCAATGATTTATTTCAGCTTTTATTTCTTTCATCACATTCCCAGTGGGTCAGAAGTTTACATACACTCAATTAGTATTTGGTAGCATTGCCTTTAAAATTGTTAAACTTGGGTCAAACATTTTGGTTAGCCTTCCACAAGCTTCCCACAATAAGTTGGGTTAATTTTGGCCCATTCCTCCTGACAGTGCTGGTGTAACTGAGTCAGGTTTGTAGGCCTCCTTGCTCACACACATTTTTTCAGTTCCGCCCACACCTTTTCCATGGGATTGAGGTCAGGGCTTTGTGATGGCCACTCCAATACCTGGACTTTGTTGTCCTTAAGCCAATTTGCCACAACTATGGGAGTATGCTTGGGGTCATTGTCCATTTGGAAGACCCAATTGCAACCAAGCTTTAACTTCCTGACTGATGTCTTGAGATGTTGCCTCAATATATCCACATACTTATCCTACCTCATGATGCCATCTATTTTGTGAAGTGCACCAGTTCCTCCTGCAGCAAAGCACCCCCACAACATGATGCTGCCACCCCTGTGCTTCACGGTTGGGATGGGTGTTCTTCAGCTTGCAAGCCTCCCCCTTTTTCCTCCAAACATAACGATGGTCATTATGGCCAAACAGTTCTAATTTTGTTTCATAAGACCAGAGGACATTTCTCCAAAAAGTATGATCTTTGTCCCCATGTGCAGTAAACAAAAAGACAAAACACAGCAGAATATGAAGTGGCCAGCCGACGTAAGACGACGCACTTCTTTTGAGCCCAAAAACAGGCGCCAAAATTGTAGGAGGGAGGAAATCCCTCCACAGCTTAGAATGTTTAGTGTTATATATATATATATATATAAAAAAAACACAAAAATCAAATATAAGAGGAAGGGCAGGCCAGCTGATAGAGGTGAGTCTTAAGGCCTGCTTTTACCTCTTGGTGACTGGAGGGCAGTATTGAGTAGCTTGGATGAATAAGGTGCCCAGAGTAAACTGCCTGCTATTATGGATATAATTGGTATATTTGGATAGAAAACACTCTGAAGTTTCTCAAACTGTTTGAATGATGTCTGTGAGTATAACAGAACTCATATGGCAGGCGAAAATCTGAGAAAAATCCAACCAGGAAGTGGGAAATCTGAGGTTTGTAGTTTTTCAACTCATTGCCATTCCAATTTTCAATGTCTGTGGAGTCATTTTGCACTTCCTAAGGCTTCCACTAGAATAAGAGGGGATTGAGCCAGGTGTCTGGCAGAGTGCCATGAGCTTGTGTTCATGTGAGAGTTACCTCGTGTTCCATTGCTTTTCTACAGACAAAGGAATTCTCCGGTTGAAACTGAAGAATTACTGAAGATTTATAATAAAAACATCCTAAAGATTGATTCTATACTTTGTTTCTACGGACTGTAACGGAACTTTCCGCTGGACGCACGCGCATCGCGAGTTTGGATATGTTAACCAAACGCACTAACAAAAGCAGGTGTTTGGACATAAAGTTCATAATTTATGGAACAAATCAAATATTTATTGTCGAACTGGGATTCCTGGGCGTGCATTCTGATGAAGATTATCAAAGGCAAGTGAATATTTATAATGCTATTTCTGACTAATGTTGACTACACAACATGGCGGATATCTTTATGGCTTGTTTGGGCTCTGAGCGCTGTACTCAGATTATTGCATGGTATGCTTTTTCCGTAAAGTTGTTTTTAAATCTGACACAGCCGTTGCATTAAGGAGAAGTTTATCTAAAGTTATATAATAGTTGTATCTCTTATCAATGTTTATTTTGAGTATTTCTTAAAATTGATGTGGCTCTCTGAAAAATCACTGCATGTTTTGGAACTACTGAACATAACACGCCAATGTAAAATTAGATTTTTGGATATAAATATGTACTTTATCAAAGAAAACATATATGTATTGTGTAAGATGAAGTCCTATGAGTGTCATCTGATGAAGATCAAAGGTTAGTGATTAATTGTATCTATATTTCTGCTTTTTGAGACTCCTCTCTTTGGCTGGGAAAATGGCTGTGTTTTTCTGTGACTTGGTGGTGACCTAACATAATCGTATGTGGTGCTTTTGCTGTAAAGCATTTTTGAAATCAGATACTGTGGCTGGATTAACGAGAATTTTATCTTTAAAATGGTGTAAAATACTTGCATGCTTGAGAAATTTTAATTGTGAGATTTTTGTTGTTTTGAATTTGGCGCCCTGCACTTTTGGCGGGGTGGGACGCTACCATCCCACATTTCCCAGAGAGATTAAATGCCTCAGTGGTTTGAACAGCCCAAATGTGAAGTGAGGGAGAAAAAAGTTAAACAAGGTTCTCTCTTGATCAATCAATATAAAATCAGCCAACACATGAATTAACATTTTTCAAGGACCAATTAAATGTGTGTGTGCGTGTATAATGCGTATGTGAGAACACACCTTTCCTGGAGGAAGGAGCAGCAGGCATCCTTGACATTCTGCAGCTGCAAAAAGCTGGCTCCAATCAGCAGGGACTGGACGTTCTGCTGGTCGATGGCCACATGGCCATTATACGCAAAATTGATCAAAGCTTCAAGTGCACTGCCAAGGGGGAAACAGAAAGGACACCTGATGTAAGGGAGCAGCACTGTGGCCCAGTACAGAAACACCCCCCCCCCCCCCCCAATTAGTTACTTTGGTAACACTTTACTTGACACCGTGTCATAACTGGCATAACCATGTCATAACAGCTGACATAACTTGTCATGAGCTGTTATATGGTCATAACATTGTCTTGACATATATTGCGTTAATTTATGGCTGGCTATGATACCTATATTAGAATGCCAAAACCTACCACACAACGCAACACATTCCATTACACCATAGCTTGCGTGGTCAACAGTATGTTTATATTATACACTGCTCAAAAAATAAAGGGAACACGAAAATAACACATCCTAGATCTGAATGAAATATTCTAATTAAATACTTTTTTCTTTACATAGTTGAATGTGCTGACAACAAAATCTGTGCGGCCCCCCAAAGAAATGCCACCCCACACCATGACTGACCCACCGCCAAACCGGTCAAGCTGGAGGATGTTGCAGGCAGCAGAACGTTCTCCACGGCGTCTCCAGACTGTCACATGTACTCCGTGTGAACCTGCTTTCATCTATGAAGAGCACAGGGCGCCAGTGGCTGTAAGCACAACCCCCACCTGTGGACGTCGGGCCCTCATACCACCCTCATGGAGTCTGTTTCTGACCGTTTGAGCAGACACATGCACATTTGTGGCCTGCTGGAGGTCATTTTGCAGGGCTCTGGCAGTGCTTCTCCTGCTCCTCCTTGCACAAAGGCGGAGGTAGAGGTCCTGCTGCTGGGTTGTTGCCCTCCTACGGCCTCCTCCACGTCTCCTGATGTACTGGCCTGTCTCCTGGTAGCGCCTCCATGCTCTGGACACTACGCTGACAGACACAGCAAACCTTGCCACAGCTCGCATTGATGTGCCATCCTGGATGAGCTGCACTACCTGAGCCACTTGTGTGGGTTGTAGACTCCGTCTCATGCTACCACTAGAGTGAAAGCACTGCTAGCATTCAAAAATCACCAAAACATCAGCCAGGAAGCATGGGAACTGAGAAGTGGTCTGTGGTCACCACCTGCAGAACCACTCCTTTATTGGGGGTGTCTTGCTAATTGCCTATAATTTCCACCTGTTGTCTATTCCATTTGAACAACAGCATGTGAAATTTATTGTCAATCAGTGTTGATTCCTAAGTGGACAGTTTGATTTCACAGATGTGTGATTGACTTGGAGTTACATTGTGTTGTTTAAGTGTACCCTTTATTTTTTGAGCAGTGTATATAATCTTCATACATCATTAGAATTGCACACACATTGATGTCAGACATGCCCCGACCCCAATGTTCTGTTGCTGACGAATGGGCTGAACGCAGCAGCAGATTTCAGGAGCAGGACAAGACGCCCTCTTTTTGATTGATATAAGGTTTGTATGTTCTTGGCCTATCTGGCTTACATGGTCATAATACTTCTTGAGTGTCATAAAGTGTATTTTCTTAGTCCAAGTAAAGTGACAGGATGGTCACAGTGTTTTATGAAAGTGTCAAAGTGTATTTAACAATTTATTTCAAATATTGATAAAAAAAAACATGAAATCATTACAACAATAAAAAAGGATTTAAGAAACAAACTTTCAAAACGAAAGGACATTTCTTGGCAAGGAAAAAACAAATTTGAATAAATGTGGGTTGACACTTATGTAGGTGTCACAAGCAGCCATAGAATAATGAAGTGATAATGCCAAAAGCTGGTGTTTGGAGGATATATTGGCAAGGGTGTTAGGCTCGTGACGATGTCGAGGGCAGACGTACCGCGCCAAAATATCCTCCAAACACCAGCTTTGAGGGCATTATCACTTTTATACAACAGGTTATTAATACAATTTCTTCCTTCTAGAAGAAACAGTCCCGACACAAATCAAGGGTTGCTTCCAAAGTCGGCTCGTCGTTCGTTCTATTGGTTTGGTTGCCAAAGACACAACCAGGTTGTTCAGTCTTTTTGATCTGTATCTATGGACGCAACCAAGTCGTTTGTTCTAAATATTCCATTGTCATACTGGCTGGCAACATTCTTATCCGTCGATTGCTAGCGAGCCAACTACAGCTAACTGACAATTACGTCAAACAGTGCAGTCAGAATAACATCAAAATAGCTGCATTGGCATTTGTTTTCAAATGATATTTGGATACATCCATAACAATGTGCTAACGAGGCGTGATTTCACCTGGTGTAGAAAATGTGCTCTCGTCAGGACACTGTTGTTCGAGAGCTAGCCAACAAAACAACAACTTCAAACTGAAGGTGGAAAGACTGCACACGAGCTGCACTTCGTTTTGTTTTACCTGTTTTCTATTGATCATTTTGTATATATAGTTGAAGTCGGAAGTTTACATACACCTTAGCAAAATACATTTAAACTCAGTTTCACAATTCCTGATATTTAATCCTAGTACAAATGCCCTGTTTTAGGTCAGTTTGGATCACCACGTTATTTCAAGAACGTGAAATGTCAGAATAATAGTAGAGAGATTTATTTCAGGTTTTATTTCTTTCATCACATTCCCACTGGGTTAGAAGTTAACATACACCCACCTAGTATTTGGTAGCACTGCCTTTAAATTGTTTAACTTGGGTTAAACGTTTTGGGTAGCCTTCCACAAGCTTCCCACAATAAGTTGGGTGAATTTTGGCCCATTCCTCCTGACAGAGCTGGTGTAACTGAGTCAGGTTTGTAGGCCTCCTTGCTCACACATGCTTTTTCAGTTCTGCAAACAAATTTTCCATGGGATTGAGGTCAGGGCTTTGTGATGGCCACTCCAATACCTTGACTTTGTTGTTCTTAAGCCATTTTGCTACAACTTTGGAAGTATGCTTGGGGTCATTGTCCAATTAGAAGAACCATTTGCGACCAAGCTTTAACTTCCTGACTGATGTCATGAGATGTTGCTTCAATATATCCACATCATTTTAATTCCTCTGATGGTCTTGAGAATATATCCACATACTTACCTCATGATGCCATCTATTTTGTGAAATGCCCCAGTCACTCCTGCAGCAATGCACCCCCACAACATGATGCTGCCACCCCTGTGCTTCACGGCTTGCAAGCCACCCCCATTTTATTCCAAACATAATGATGGTCATTATGGACAAACAGTTCTATTTTTGTTTCATCAGACCAGAGGACATTTTTCCAAAAAGTACCATCTTTGTCCCCATATGCAGTTGCAAACCGTAGTCTGTCTTTTTTATGCCGGTTTTGGAGTAGTGGCTTCTTCCTTGCTGAGCGGTCAGGTTATGTCGATATAGGGTGTGTTTTACTGTGGATACAGATACTTTTGAACCTGTTTCCTCCAACATCTTTGCATGGTCCTTTGCTGTTGTTCAGGGATTGAGTTAATCTCTAGGAGACCGTACGCGTCTCCTTCCAGAGCGATATGACGGCTGCATGCTCCTATGGTGTTAATACTTGTGTACTATTGTTTGTAAGGATGAACGTGGTACCTTCAGGCGTCTGGAAATTGCTCTCAAGGATGAACCAGACTTGTGGAGGTCTACAATTGTTTTTATGAGGTCTTGGCTGATTTCTTTTGATTTTCCCACGATGTCAAGCAAAGAGGCACCGAGTCTGAAGGTAGGCCTTGAAATACATCCACAGGTACACCTCCAATTGACTCCAATGGTGTCAATTAGTCTATCAGAACCTCTAATGCCATGACATCATTTTCTGGAATTTTCCAAGCTGTCAACTTAGTGTATGTAAACTTCTGACCCACTGGAATTATGATACAGTGAATTCTAAGTGAAATAACCTGTGTGTAAACATTTGTTGGAAAAATGAAAAAAAAAAAAACAGCTTAACCAGGAAGCCAGCAGCACCAATGTGTCAGAGGAAACACTTTTCAACTCGTGACAGGGGCTTGCCTCGCTCTTTAGAGAGCGATGAGCCAAGTAAAGCCCCACCGGCCAAACCCCTAATTTACAGCTGCACTGCTGTAAATAAAGTAAATACCTTTTCTATAAAATGGTCATTTTTGAAGTTCATTCCCTCTTCGACGCACCTGCAAGCTATCTGGAAGTTAGCCCAATGATTACAATTGTGTACGTGTGTGAAACAGAGCTGGGCGATATCGCCAAAATATATCACGGTATTTTCCAAATTTGTTCCAGTACGGGCGGTATTTGACAATATTTTATGTTTTTGATTAAAAAAGTACACAATTAGATGTATGAGTAGAGCGTGACCCTAGCGAGGCAACACATATTTTGTAAGTGATTTCCAAGAGTCTTTCTCCATTGATTGTTTTATACTGATCAATTCAACTTCAAACAAAAATAATTTCCTGCATTTCTGCACTCATTTGAGAATTTCTACACTGCTACGTAGGGTTGCACAATATGGGCAAGAAAAGGCCTTATTTTTAACCAAATGTTGAACTTGCAATTTGACTTGTGATTTATATCAAAACACTTGGGTGAACTGTTGGAATCATGGAAATGGAATGTTATTCTAATTCTATAGTACACTCGTAAATATGTAAATTTCCTGAAATTTACCTCAAATTTTAAGCCCGGGAATTTTGCTTAAATTCAGCAAAAAGCCTTTTTTGTGGGATACACAAGGCAACAGCTGATTTTCAAGATCTTGCACACTAATGAGATGCTATTGAGCCCACACTACTACACTGTCTGAGCCAAGGACTACATGCTTTCTGGTAAGTTTTGGTTACAATACAGGGTGGGATGAATACATTTGATATGACATACATGATTTTTTGTTAGGGGGCAGTATTTTCATTTTTGGAAAAAAACGTTCCCGTTTTAAAACGGGATATTTTGTCAGGATAAGATGCTAGAATATGCATATAATTGACAGATTTGGATAGAAAACACTAACGTTTCCAAAACTGTAAAGCCATTGTCTGTGAGTATAACAGAACTGATGTTGCAGGCGAAAGCCTGAGAAAAATCCAATCCGGAAGTGCCCCAGGTTTTGAAAGCGCTGCGTTCCAATGACTCCCTATTCAGCTGTGAATGTACCATCAACGAGCTTACGCTTTCTACGTATTCCCCAAGGTGTCTACAGCATTGTGACGTAGTTTTACGCATTTCTGTTGAAGAGTAGCCGTAGGCAGCCACATTGCGTAAGTGGTCACATGGTGGCTCCGAGAGAGATTCTCGCGTAAAATACAGAGGTAGCCATTACTCCAATCGGTCAGAGTGATAAATTGATTGTCCCGACTGATATATTATCTAATAGATATTAGAAAAACACCTTGAGGATGGATTCTAAACAACGTTTGCCATGTTTCTGTCGATATTATGGAGCTAATTTGGAATATTTTTCGGCGTTGTGGTGACCGCAATTTCCAGGCGATTTCTCAGCCAAACGTGAAGAACAAACTGAGCTACTTCGCATACAAAAATAATATTTTGGGAAAAAATTAACTTTGGCTGTCTACCTGGGAGTCTCGTGAGTGAAAACATCCGAAGTTCAAAGGAAAACTATTTAATTTGATTGCTTTTCTGATTTCCGTGACAAGGTTGCCTGCTGCTAGCAAGGCATAACCTACACAAATGCTTGTCTAGCGTTGGCTGTAAAGCATATTTTGAAAATCTGAGATGACAGGGTGATTAACAAAAGGCTAACCTGTGTTCCAATATATTTCACTTGTGATTTTCATGAATAGGAATATTTTCTAGGTAGATTTATGTCTGTTGCGTTATGCTAATTAGTGTCAGATGATGATAACGGTCCCATTCACGGGCTGGACGTCACTACAGGTTAACTAGTAAATAGTAGTCTACAGTAAAGTGTGTTTAAATGATTTCTAACTTGTTACCAATTTCTGCTAGTTGTTTTTTGCTACCATGTGGGTTTTAGCTTGCTTGAGCCCACAAACTGAGGAGTGTTAATTCACCTGTTTCCATACATGTTTCATTTTTAAAAATGTATTTTAAAAAATGTATCTTACAAAGTAGTTGTTTAATCTAACTGCTTAACTATATATCTGTACATGGAATTTATATTTTTTTCTTCTAATCTTTACAGTAAAATGCCACAGGCTCTATCTGATGTGTGGAGATATTTCACTGCAGCTAATGTAGAAGGAAAAGCTGTGTACATTTGCAAATATGAAGAATGCAACAAAGATACAGAGTCATCTGGCCAGGTGCATAAAGTTTCCTCAGAGAAATGCTGATGAAGGTCTTGCTCGAGCTGTGTATGCAACTGGTTCAACTCGGATGCTCACAGACAATGTGTATTGGAAGAGATTTCTAAATGTTCTTCGCCTAGCATACACCTCTCCAACCAGACATGCTTTATTTACTAATTTGCTGGATGAAGAGTTCAACAATCAAATGTATTTATAAAGCCCTTCTTACATCAGCTGATGTCACAAAATACTGTACAGAAACCCAGCCTAAAACCCCAAACAGCAAGCAATGCAGGTGTAGAAGCACAGTGGCTAGGAAAAACTCCCTAGAAAGGCCGGAACCTAGGAAGAAACCAAGAGAGGAAGCAGGCTATGAGGGGTGGCCAGTCCTCTTCTAGCTGTGCGGGGTGGAGATTATAACTGAACATTGCCAAGATGTTCAAATGTTCATAGATGACCAGCAGGGTCAAATAATAATGATCACAGTGGTTGTAGAGGGTGCAACACGTCACCCGTTGGAGTGGTGTTGTCGTCATGTTTGACAGTCTCCTGGAGGGGGAGCAGTCTCTCCAAGAAATGGCCATATCACAGTCTGCCGATATGGACAGCCCCATCAAGAGGATCCTCCTGGATGATGTATTTTGGGAGAGTGTGGTAAGCAGCTTAAAACTCCTGAAATCTATAGCAGTAGCCATTGCACGGATTGAGGGAGACAATGCCATCCTGTATGAAGTTCAGACTCTGCTTGCAGATGTAAGAGAAGAAATCCGTTCTGCCCTGCCCACTTCACTGTTACTCCAAGCAGAGGAAACAGTAGTTCTGAAATACATCAAAACGTGTGAAGACTTCTGCCTGAAGCCAGTACATGCCACAGCGTACATGTTGGACCCCAAGTACAGTGCCTTGCGAAAGTATTCGGCCCCCTTGAACTTTGCGACCTTTTGTATTTTATCATCATCCATTTATCATCATCCATCATTTAGGTCAACATTGGATCATTCAGAGATCCTCACCGAACTTCTGGAGAGAGTTTGCTGCACTGAAAGTAAAGGGGCTGAATAATTTTGCACGCCCAATTTTTCAGTTTTTGATTTGTTAAAAAAGTTTGGTATATCCAATAAATGTCGTTCCACTTCATGATTGTGTCCCACTTGTTGTTGATTCTTCACAAAAAAATACAGTTTTATATCTTTATGTTTGAAGCCTGAAATGTGGCAAAAGGTCGCAAAGTTCAAGGGGGCCGAATACTTTCGCAAGGCACTGTATGCTGGCAAGAGCATCATGTCTGGTGCAGAGACCAACAAGGCCTATGGTGTCATCAATACCATGTCTCACCACCTTGGTATCGATGAGGGCAAGGTTCGTGGCAGTCTGGCGATGTACACTTCCAAGCAAGGGATTTGGAGATGCAATCTGGTGGAAGGGACTTTGTGGATCTGAGGTTCTTTCCCCTGTTGCCTCCATCATCCTCCAAATCCCACCAACATGAGCCGCCTCAGAGTGCAACCGGTCCTTGTTTGGGAACACACACACACCAAAGCACGCAACAGGCTGACCAATACAAAGGTGGAAAGACTGGTGGCCATCCGGGCAAATTTGAGCCTGACAACAAGCCATCCAGGTTGGAAAGTGACAGTGAAGATGGGGCCTCAGAGTCTGATGTTCAAGAAGTGAACATTGAGGAGGTCCAGGGAGAAGACAAGGAAGCCTGAAGACAAACAAAGCTATAGTTTCTCGACTATTATTTTACAGATGTATGTTGAAAATGTTTTTGGGAGATATTTGTAATTATGTCTACTCATGATAAGGTAAAAGGTTTATGTTTGTCTCCATATGATATTGTAAACCCATCCAATGCAAAAAACATTGACATTTAAATGGTATTAATAGTTTCCACCTCGGAATATTCCCCAACCCTAAAGAAGAGTTTAGAAAATATTAACCAAATAAACTAAAGGAGAAAATAATAACAAGGCTATATACAGGGAGTACTGGTACCGAGTCAGTGTGCGGGGGTACAGGTTCGTTGAGGTCATTTGTACATGTAGGTAGGGGTGAAGTGACTATGCATAGATAATAACATCAAGTAGCAGCAGTGTACAAAACAAATGTAAAGTAATTGTCCGGAGGCCATTTGATTAATAAATCAAATAGTTGACATGACAACTTAAATTAAAATGCCACGGATGAGTTCTGACAGGGTAGGTACCAAAGTGTTGCTCATTGTTTCCTAGGGGACCCTACAATGTTTGGCTACAGTCAATGTTTTTTCATGTAGCCAACATATTCAAGCTTCACCTATTCCTCTTTCATT
Organism: Oncorhynchus masou masou; assembly: GCF_036934945.1. Lineage (NCBI taxonomy): Eukaryota > Metazoa > Chordata > Actinopteri > Salmoniformes > Salmonidae > Oncorhynchus > Oncorhynchus masou. Next base: position 44,656,018 of record NC_088214.1, read on the forward strand.
TAGAAGATATTGTTGCACAAGCAACATGATGATTTAGGCCTACACCATCACTGGTATCAGGCTGTACATCTAGCTACATTTGCTCTGACTCAGTGCACTTATTAGCTAGCGGCTATCACTATTTAGCTAAAGTTTGTCTTTTCTTAGCAAGTTAACTGTTTGCAAACATAAGAAACAAACTAATAGTGTAATTATAGAACACTTGTGGACTTACATTAAGAAGCAACAACATTGTCATCAACATTGTTGCATGTGCTGCATTGACCATGCAGACTGAAAGCAAGTGTCTCGTGTTCAAGCAACAACACATTTTATTGGGGTTTATTGGTGGTTCCCACCCAAATAAGAAGAGATGAATCCAGAGAATTAATGAATGGATTGTAATCATTATAATGGCGCCCGAGGGGATGGCTGCTGTTTTACGGGCCCTTGACCAACTCTGCTATTTTGTTTGTTTTTTCGCAATTTTTTAAACGAATTTTGTACATAATGTTGCTGCTACCGTCTCTTATGACTGAAAAGAGCTTCTGGACATCAAAGCAGTGATTACTCACATCGAACTGGTATTTAATGAGTCCGAAGGATATACTGCTTCCTGGAGACAAGGCCCAAATCACTGTCATTCGCGTGAAGAAAAGATGGAAATACAGGAGGCGGGGGTCTGGATGCCTTGTGAGAATTAGTCAGCGAGTGAGTAAACCACCACTACCCTCTGTATTATTGGCCAACGTGCAATCATTGGAAAACAAACTGGACGATGTACGATTAAGTCTATCCTACCAACGGGACATTAAAAACGGTAATATCTTATGTTCCACCGAGACTTGGCTGAATAACGACACGGATAACATAGAGTTGGCTGGCTTCTCCGTTTTTTGGCACAACAGAGCAGCTATGTCTGGTAAGACGAGGGGTGGGGGTGTGTGTCTATTTGTCAATAACTGCTGGTGCGCGAGGTCTAATATTAAAGAAGTCTTGAGCTATTGTCCGCCTGAGATAGAATACCTCATGATAAGCTGTAGACTAATCTACCATGAGAGTTCACATAGATATTATTCATAGCTGTCTATTTACCACCACAGTCCACAATAGTTTTCAAGCCCAGTCACATACGACGAGCGTCAGAGCTGGTGTCGTAGGATTCAAGACCGCACTCAACGAGCTGTATATGGGCATAAGCAAACAAGAAAGAACATGTTGATCCAAAAGCGGCTCTCCTAGTGGCCGGGAACTTTAATGCAGGCAACCAAATCCATTTGACCTAAATTCTACCAGCATGTCACATGTGCAACCAGAGAGCAAAAAAAAAATAACTCTAGACCACCTTTACTCCACACAGAGACACATACAAAGCTATCCCTCGCCCTCCATTTTGAAAATCTGACCATAATTATATCCTGTTGATTCCTGCTTACAAGCACAAACTAAAGCAGGAAGTACCAGTGACTCAATACAGAAGTGGTCAGATGACGTGAACGTGAAGCTGCAGGACTGTTTTGCTCGCACAGACTGGAATATGTTCCAGGATTCATCCAATGGCATTGAGGAGTATACCCCCTCAGTCACCGGCTTCTTCAATAAATGCATCGACGAAGGCGTCGTCCACACAGTGACTGTACGTACATACCCCAACCAGAAGCCATGGATTACAGACAAGAGCCGCACCGAGCTAAAGGCTAGAGTTTTGGCTTTCAAGGAGCGGGACACTAATGCGGACACCTATAAGAAATCCCGCTATGCCCTGAGACGAACCCTCACAGGCAAAGTACTACACCGGCTCCGATGCTCGTCGGATGTGGCTGGGCTTGAAAACTATTACAGACTACAAAGGGAAACCCAGTCACGAGCTGCCCAGTGACGCGAGCCTACCGGACGAGCTAATTCCCTTGTATTCTCGCTTTGAGGCAAGCAACACTGAAGCATGCATGAGAGCACAAGCTTTTCTGGGCGACTGGCTGATCTCGGTCTCCATAGCCAATGTGAGCAAGACCTTTAAACAGGTCAATATTCAAAAAGCTGCAGAGGCAGACAGATTACCAGGACGTGTACCCAAAACATGCACGGACCAACTGGCATGTGTCTTCACTGACATTTTCAACCTCTCCCTGGCCGTGTCTGTAATACCTTTCAAGCAGACCACCATAGTCCCTGTTCCCAAGATAGTGAAGGTAACCTGCATTAATGATTAATTCCCCGTAGCACTCACGTCAATAGCCATGAAGTGCTTTGATGGCTCACAACACCATCATGACAGAAACCCTAGACCCACTCCAATTCGCATACCGCCTCAACAGATCCACAGATGACGGAGTCACACTCCACACTGCCCTTTTCAACCTGGACAAAAGGAACACCTATGTGAGAATGGTATTCATTGACTAGAACAACATAGTGGACCACAAAGCTAAGGACCCTGGAACTAAACACCTCCATCTGCAACTGGATCCTGGTGGTAAGGGTAGGCAACAACACATCTGCCACGCTGATTCTCAACACTGGGGCCCCTCAGGGGTGCGTGCTTAGTCCCCTCCTGTACTCCATGTTCACTTACGACTGCTTGGCCAAGCACAACTCCAACACCATCATTACATTTGCTGACGACACTACAATGGTAGGCCTGATCACCGACAATGATGAGCCTATTCCCCCTCAGGAAACTGAAAAGATTTGGCATGGGTCCCCCGAAGTTCTACAGCTGCACCATCGAGAGCATCCTGACCGGTTGCATTACCGCATGTTATGGCAACTGCTCGGCATCTGACCGGAAGGCAATACAGAGGGTAGTGCGTACAGCCCAGTACATCACTGGGGACAAGCTTCCTGACATCCAAGACCTAAAAATTGTCAAAGACTCCAGTCACCCAAGTCATAGACTGTTCTCTCTGCTACCGCACGGCAAGCGATACCAGAGCACCAAGTCTAGGACCAAAAGGCTCCTTAACAGCTTCTTCCCCAATCCATAAGAGTGCTGAACAACTAAACTAATCAAATGGCCACACGGACTACCTTGTAACCTGGCACATTGACTCGGTACCGGTACCCACTGTAAATAGCCTCGTTATTGTTATGTAAATGTCATGTTACTTTTTGATAGATCTGATTTTTTTTTACTTTAGCATATTTAGTTAATATTTTCTTAACTCTATTTCTTGAACTGCATTGTTGGTTAAGGGCTTGTAAGTAAGCATTTCACTGGTGACAAATACAATTTTATTTATTGTTTCATACAGGTACGCATGCATTTTTCATTGGGTTGCAGGTGCTTCGCAGAGCGAATCAACTTAATTCTGCAATATGTAACTTTTGGGTGACCCGACCAAATTTAAAGTTACAGATGTGTCATTCTCATTCAAAGCAAGTTTAAAAAGTGGTAGGTATGTTCTATGTGTGCTATTTCTATGCTTCCAGTTCTTCCTTTTAGTTTTTGCGTCTATTACTTTCAGTTTTGTACACCAACTTCAAACAGCTGAAAACACAATATTCACCTGAAAACACAATATTTCACAGCGATTTAGATTGTGCAATGATGCTCTACATTATACTAGCTTGTTTTGTCACTGACTGAAATTAGGTGAACGATTAGAATTTTTGCAACCAGGAAATGGCGGAGCAATTTCTGCATAGTGCATCTTTAAAACAGGTCCATTTTACAGAAAAAGCACTTGGCCTACTTTGTTGAACATTTTGGAACATGGTTTGCATTGTTAGGTGATCAGCAGAAAATGTGTGAATTGTCAAAAGAACGCACTTACATAACTTGAAACATCCTGTGTTCACAACTTAAGCGATTAATTTTCAAAAGGCGATAATAACGTTGAAACTGATTTTAAATGTGTTATTACAATGATTAATATTGGCTAAGGTGATGGGTCGTTTCTGGTCCAGCCAATACACCTGCCCCTCGAACATCTCATTCCAAATGGGCATTAATATGGAGATGTTTCACCGTTGCTGCTATAACAGCCTCCACTCTCAGTGCTGCTGAGTGAGTAGGCTATAGAGGCCTTACCTAGGGTCCATCCCTTGCATTACAATCTCATCTTGCTTGCACTCTACCATGTCATTCGTAAACATGGCATGGAAGTAAGGGATGGAGGCAGCCAGAACAATCCTGTGGGCGCTGAACTTGTGGTCTCCAACCTGTAAGGGTGATACAAGCAAGTGATTTAGTCCAGACATGGCTCAAATAGATGTTCCATACGGTAGAATGGAACAAACAGAATAGCATCAAAAGGGTGCATACTCCGAGCTAAATCAAGCCCACCTCAAGTGCATTCATTTGAGAGAATTGTAATACAGTTGAAGTCGGACGTTTACATACACTTAGGTTGGAGTCATTAAAACTCGTTTTTCAACCACTCCACAAATTTTGTGTTGACAAACTATAGTTTTGGCAAGTTGATTAGGACATCTACTTTGTGCATGACAAGTCATTTTTCTAACAATTGTTTACAGACAGATTATTTAACTTACAATTAACTGTATAACAATTCCAGTTGGTCAGAAGTTTACATACACCAAATTGACTGTGCCTTGAAACAGCTTGGAAAATTCCAGAAAATGATGTCATGGCTTTAGAAGTTCTGATAGACTAATTGACATCATTGGAGTCAATTGGAGGTGTACCTGTGTATGTATTTCAAGGCCTACCTTCAAACTCAGTGCTTGACATCATGGGAAAATCAAAAGAAACCAGCCAAGACCTCAGAAAAAAATTATAGACCTCCACAAGTCTGGTTCATCCTTGGGAGCAATTTCTAAACGCCTGAAGGTACCACGTTCATCTGTACAAACAATAGTACGCAATCATAAACACCATGGGACCATGCAGCGGTCATACCGCTAGGAAAGGAGACGCGTTCCGTCTCCTAGAGATGAACGTACCTTGGTGCGAAAAGTGCAAATCAATCCCAGAACAACAGCAAAGGACCACGTGAAGATGTTGGAGGAAACAGGTACAAAAGTATTTATATCCAGAGTAAAACAAGTCCTATATCGACATAACCTGAAAGGCCACTCAGCAAGGAAGAAGCCACTGCTCCAAAACCGCCATTAAAAAAAGCCAGACTACGGTTTTCAACTGCACATGGGGACAAAGATCGTACTTTTTGGAAAAATGTCCTCAGGTTTGATGCAACTAAAATAGAACTGTTTGGCCATAATGACCATCGTTATGTTTGGAGGAAAAAGGGGGAGGCTTGCAAGCCAAAGAACAACATCCCAAACGTGGAGCACGGGGGTGGCAGCATCATGGTGTGGGGGTGCTTTGCTGCAGGAGGGACTGGTGCACTTCACAAAATAGATGGCATCACGAGGCAGGAAAATTACGTGGATATAGTGAAGCAACATCTCAAGATGTCAGTCAGGAAGTTAAAGCTTGGTCGCAAATGGGTCTTCAAAATCGACAATGACCCAAGCATACTTCAAAAGTTGTGACAAATTGGCTTAAGGAGAACAAAGTCAAGGTATTGGAGTGGCCATCACTAAGCCCTGACTGCAATCCCATAGAAAATGTGTGAGCAGAACTGAAACAGCGTGTGCGAGCAAGGAGGCCTACAAATGTGCGAGCAAGGAGGCCTAAAAAAAAGTCTCAGTTACACTAACTTATTGTGGAAGCTTGTGGAAGGCTACCTGAAATGTTTGACCCAAGTTACACCATTTAAAGGCAATGCTACCAAATACTAATTGAGTGTATGTAAACTTCTGAACCACCGGGAATGAGGAAAGAAATAAAAGCTGAAATAAATCACATTTATACGTCACATTCTTTAAATAAAGTGGTGACCCTAACTGACCAAAGACAGGGAATGTTTCCTCGGATTACATGTCAGGAATTGTGAAAAACTGAGTTTAAATTTATTTGGCTAAGGTGTATGTAAACTTCCGACTTCAACTGTAATCAGAACTTAATGTCACCTTTAACCATTGCTTTCCCCTTGGCGACACCAACATAAGACTATAGCCTATTGTATTCATTATCAGTGGTGTGAAGTACTTAAGTAAAAATACTTTAAAGTACTACTTAAGTTATTTTTTGTGGTATCTGTCCTATACTATTTATATTTTTCAACTTTTACTTCACTACATTCCTAAAGGAAATAATGTACTTTTTACTCCATACATTTTGCGTGACACCTAAAAATACTCGTTACATTGTGAACGCTTAGCAGGACAGGAAAATGGTCCAATTCGCGCACTTATCAAGACAACATATGGTTATCCCTTCTGCCTCTGATCTGGCGGACTCACTAAACACAAATGCACCATTTGTAAATTATGTCTGAATGTTGGAGAGTGCCCCTGGCTATCCATACATTTTAAAAACAAGAAAATGGTGCCGCCTGCTTTGGTTAATAAAAGGAATTTGAAATGATTAACACTTTTACGAAATGTTACATTTACTTTTGATACTTAAGTATATTTAGAACCAAATACTTTTAGACTTTTACTGAAGTAGTATTTTACTGAGTGACTTTTACTTTAGTAACTTTGTATTAAGGTGTATATATACTTTTACTCAAGTATGACAATTGGGTACTTTTCCTACCACTGTTCATTGGGCTACTTATTTGAGAAATGTGTGTTTATTTTATATGAAAAACTATAAAATCTAAAAGAGACATCTTGCATGAGGTGGGTGCACTGACTGTTTTGCCTAACCAATACCAAGGTCAAGGCATGAAGTCGCCTTCATGTAGGGCATGCAGTGCAGGTCTTGTTAAAGAGAAAGTGCACTAATGGAAGCCAGAGTGAAGGCTCGCTGGAGGTGATGCGTTACAGATAAAGATGAAATTCCCAAGGGCTTCAGAATATGGTCCAGTAGATATCTAGGCTACAGGACAGTACACAGCAGCTTATCATAATGATGGTGCTTATTAATAGGACAGGTGCATCACGTGGGAGGGCCTGAAGAGCGAATATATATAACTGCTGTTTCCATGTTCCCTGACAAAGGTCCAACTGACCACATGCAATGTAAACGTTTAGGTGATGCTGCAGGTGTTAAAGCCACACATTTTAGGACAATTAACAGTCAGCTCGAGGTTTGTGAAGATACGGGCAATGGCTGGTTAGTCATGTTAATTTGATTAAAGAAAACCGCAATCTGAGATAACAATGGTCAGTAGTCCATAGTTGTCTGAAAGCAAGGCATACTTGACTAGCTACGTTATATTACTCTAATTCAGCAGGGCTGTGTATTGTATACGTTAGTAAGCAGTTGGCCAAGTCTTGCTTGAGAGGCCATTACTATAAGCTAGCTAGGCACCAGGGGTGAGTTTCCCAAAAAACAAACAGTCAAGTGAAGATGACCTTTACGTTTTAGGTAAACGTACACCCAATTAGTGTGCTGCTTCGCCATCACAGCAAAACAAAATGTTTAACTTGCAGTATTGGCAGTAACGTTAACGTAGACTTCAGTAGGTGCTAACAGTAGTTCTCTCTACAACCCAATAACTAACGAAGTAAAACTCCCTCTGGCTAAAGCTTTTATTGGTTCTTCCGGACGTAGGGTGAGTCTGCTAGCAAGTTGGGCGGCCAAATCGTGGATAAAACTACTATGACATTTGAAAGGGAAGGGCTAAATGTGTTAGATAACTAACGTTACTTAAATTGACACGATAATCGCGACTTATACATTCATATATTTACAGTCAGTAGCTACAGTAGCTAGCTATGCTGCTTAGCCAATAACTTACCTAGGCTAGAGCTTTATATGTACAAATAGAAGCCTCTGCAGCTCGCTAGCTAAAGTTATTTAGCTAGCTTGCCTCAATTCTATTGATAGCTAGTTAGCCGGCTGGCTATTTTCTCAAAGTAAGTTACTGTAGTGCGCTTGGCGAGCTACTAGGCTAACTCCACACATACCTTCAGGGTAACATCGCAGAGTTTCCCTTGCCTTCTGATCTCCTCCATAACAGCATATCCACGACCTGGTAAATCGTGGACTGAAAAATGCATCAAATCCTCCAGTTCTTCATATATCATATCACCCATCGTCATTGAGGAAAAGGGAAATAATGAAAACGCCTAACAATCTGGGGAACTGACCGACTCGAGACACCGTAGTAGGAATATTCTCCAATCCACTAGTATTCTGCCAGCAACGCAAATTATGGCGTGTATTTGTATGGTAATAAGGAAACCTTCAAAATAAAAGCCTGCATTTCAAAACTGCCATGTGAATTTCATTCAACTTAAATGTGTCTTCTGCATTTAATCAAAAACCCTCTGAATCTGAGAGGTGCAGGGGCCGCCTTAATTGTATGGGGGCTAACTGCCTTTACTTAAGGGCAGATCGACAGATTTTTACCTTGTCTGCTCAGGGATTCAATCCAGCAAATTTTCAGCCCAAATGCAATGCACTGTAATATACTGTACATGGGATACAGATTGGGTTGTAGAGAGAACTATTCTACCTCGAAAAACTCAGTAGATTGTGGTCAATAAACCCATATAATATGGTGTTAGGTAATTGCGTAACTGCTGTTATAATAACGTTTATACAAATCTATTAGCAAGTACAAATGCTTAACTAGATTAACTAAATTGTTGGCAAAGTATTTTTAATCATTATTTTGTTGAAATGTTTTCATAAACCATTTACACTATTTGATTGACAATAAAGAGCCTTATGTTGATATTGGTCATATTGCTGCTAACTAATGTGATCTTGTCATGCCGTGAACACTGTACAGTTTCTAAATAATCCAAAGGATGGCAGCCTAGACCACAAATTAATGTTTTGCATGAAATAATGTTCTGGGTAGTGCAATATAGTAGGATTGGGATTTTAGGCTACCATCCTTTGGATTATGTTGGAACTGCGTAAACTCTAATTAGCAGTGAACATGTATTATGACTGTAGAGTAGGGGGGGACACTTTTGCTGATATGTAAATGTAACAGATGTATAATGTACTATCCATGCGTTGTGTTTTCTCAAAATAAATCACTTCGGCCAGTGGTCCCAGTTGAGCATTTATTTCTGTTGTTAAATGGGAAACAGCACGTTAGTTGTGCAGGGCTTAACGGTATTGATGGCTGTCGATGGCAAAATCTGTAGCATGAAGACAACTGTGTTAGCAGTGGGTTTATGTGACCATTACATCGGTGTATGCTAGCTAACACACTTATTTACAGCAATCATATGCCAAAGCACATCCCAGAAAGCCCCTCAATCCCTAACAGGTACCATATACCCACACATGTATAAATCAGTAACGTACCGCAAACTTGTACACATTGTAAAATAGAAAACAGTATTCAGAACGTGACCTACCCCTTGCATTAAATTTTCATACTGGGGAGACCTGACGTTCGCGATCTCCCCCTATCTGCAAGCGGGGCCAATCACAACACACCTTATTGTCATCAGAGTTGAACTAACCAATAAGAATGCTTGAACATTAAATACACATTTCTTTATAGGCAAGTGGAAACATAACCAACCCTGTTACATAAAAACTCCAGTGACAATACTTTACAATTTTACCAGCAAACAATCCTTTCTCCAACCTAATATTCACTATGCTTGTGAGTTATATTAATCAATCAATCAAATGTATTGTAATGACCTGCCTAGATCATAAATGAACAATTGTCCAGACAGAGGCTTGAGTTTGCGAATTGACGGTTTATTAAACCAACTTTACACAGGCTACTGTTTGGGCCGTAGCAAACGCCAAAAAGATGACAGATAACCCACAAGCCAATCGTGACATCCTCTTGGGAAGCCCAGACGTAAGAGAGAGAGAATAAAGGCTGAACCTGGTCTTAACTTCCAATGCTCCACCCCCCTGCCCAACCCCCCTCCATGCCACTCCGCCAACCACCAGGATGCCCGGCATCAGAACATTCCAGGCATTCCCGTGATTGGCAGATAGCAGGTTGATTGACATGTCGGACCCCGCGAACACCGGGTACTGGTCAGTACAACACAACCACCTCCTAGCCTAACACATAACACACAGCTGTCTGTGCGGGTCGCTACACAGCCCCCCCACCACAAAGTCCCTCGTCCCCAAGGGGACAAACAAAGTCTCTGAAGCGACCCGGAGGTCTCCTTTGCCTGCGTGGCCGTGATGGTCGCAGAGTGCCCCTCTGAGAACCAGGGGATGAAGGCAGGGATATGGGGGACAAGGAAGCGGGAACGGGTAATACAGTCCGTGGCTCTGGGGAACCACGCGGTGACACAGGGGGGGAGACAGGGGGAGTGGGCTGTCTGGAGCCTTGTCTGCGGCACCTGAGGGTGGGTGCCTGGAGAATGTCATTGCCAGAGAGGGGAATTGTGGGGGTTCCTGGGGTTTGGGGAAAAGAGGCCCCTCTGTATGGGGCTAACCTGTCCCGGTGCAGTGCCACCTTTCTCCCCCTGGGAGGAAGCTGCACCCGGTACACAACCTCCCCTACCCTCTCCAGGACACTGCAGGGTCCCAACCAGTGACTGTCCAACTTGGGGCATCTGCCTTTTTTCCTTAGGGGGCTGTAGACCCAGACCAGCTCCGCAGCCACAAAGTGCCTTCCCCGGGTGTGCACGTCATAGTTCCTTTTCTGCCTCACACCTGCATTCACCAGCTGCTCTCTGGCGAAGGTGTGGGCTGTCTCCAGGCGGTCCTGGAGTCTCCGGGCATACTCCGGCCCCGGAGGAACATGAGGGCTATCCAGGGGGCGACCAAACGCCATCTCCGCAGGGGTGCGGATCTCTCTCCCCAGCATGAGGAGGGCAGGCGTGCAGGAGGTGGAGTCTTGGACAGCGGAGCGGCATGCCATGAGGACCATAGGCAGATGCTTGTCCCAGTCACGCTGATGTTTGGAAGAGACGATGGCCAGCTGCTGTCCAAGCGTTTTGTTGAAGCGCTCCACAAGGCCATCACTTTGAGGATGGAGAGGAGTAGTGCGGGTCTTGTGCATACCCAGCCTCTCACACATGGTGGCGAACACACGGGACTCAAAGTTTCTTCCTTGGTCGCTGTGGATGGACTCTGCAGCTCCAAACCTGCTGAACATCCCCGCTGTCAGGGCGTCGACGATGGTCTCTGCCTCCTGGTCAGGCAGAGCATAGGCCTCGGGCCATTTTGTGAAATAGTCCATGGCCGTGAGCACCCAGCGGTTTCCACTGTCTGTGGTGGGAACGGCCCAACTACATCCACTCCCACCCTCTCCATGGGAGCCCCCACTGGGAACTGTTGGAGCTGAGCATGAGAGCGGCCTGGGGGCCCTTTCTCGCTGTGCAGTTGTCACAGCGGCGACAAAAGTCCTCCACATCCCTCTTGTGCTGCCCCCAGTAGAAGCCCTGACGGAGACGGCGCAGTGTTTTTGTGACCCCAAAGTGTCCAGTCCCCACCCCCCCATGAGTACTCTGGAGCACAGCCTCCCGCAATGCTTTTGGGACCACCACCTGCCACCTTTCCTCTCCCATAGCTGACTCCTTCCATGCCCGCTGTAGCACGCCATCAGCCAGCCGCAGTCTCTCAAACTTCGACCACAACCCTTTGGTCGCGAGTGCTGTCACCTCTTCCCATGGTGGCCTCACCTGCGCCTCTACCCACTGTAGCACTGGCTGTAGGTCTGTGTCCCGTCCCTGCTGCTGCCCGCCATTCAGCCACGTCGACAGTCTGCAGCTCGCAGCAGACAGGCCCGCTCGCCCGACACACTGTGGCACAGACACCCTCCTCTGCCCGCAGCTCTCTCTCCCGTCCCTCTCTCCGTTCACAGTGGCGGCAGCCGTCTGCAGTACAGGGCCGACGGGACATGGCGTCGGCGTTGGAGTGGCGTGCCCCTGCCCTGTGCACCACCGTGAAGTCATACGGCTGAAGCTCCTCCAACCAGCGTGCCACCTGCCCCTCTGGCTCTCTGAAAGACATGAGCCACTGGAGAGCAGAGTGGTCAGTCCTTACAGTAAAGGGCAGACCACCCAGGTAGTACTTGAAGTGTTTGACGGAAGCCACAACAGCCAAGAGCTCCCGCCGGGTGACACAGTAGCGGCGCTCATGTTTGTCAAATGTTTTGCTGAAGTACGCCACCACTCTCTCCCCTCTGGCCCCACCTGGGCCAGCACCCCACCCATGCCCACATTGCTCGCGTCTGTGTCCAGGATAAAGGGCAAGGTGAGGTCAGGGGGGCGAGCACGGGGCCCCGATCAGTGCACGTTTGAGGGTGTTGAACGCCTCCTCACACTCCACTGTCCAAGTGAAAGCCTTATCCTTCGGCAGCAGGCGGTTCAGTGGAGCAGCAACGCTTGAGAAGTCCCGTACAAACCTCCTGTAGTACGAGGCCAGGCCCAGGAAGCTCTTCAGCTGACGCTGGTCGGTGGGGGTGGGCCAGTCTCTGACAGCCCCTACCTTGTCCTCCATGGTGCTGATCCCCTCCTTCCCCACTCGGTGGCCCAAGAAGGACACCTCTCTCCTCATGAAGTGGCACTTCTCGGGGTGGAGCTTCAGACCTGCGGCAGCCACCCTCTCCAGCACACGCGTAGCGCCCCCAGGGCTGACTGGAAGGAGCTGCCATGGGCCAGGATGTCATCGAGGTATACCAGACACTGCTGTCGGGGGATGCCATCCAGCACCCTGTCCATCAAACGCTCAAAAGTAGCTGGAGCGTTGCACAGGCCAAAGCACAGGACCTTGAACTGCCAGTGTCCTCTGTTAGTGGAGAACGCAGTTTTGGCTCTGGCCTCTGGGGAGAGGGGCACCTGCCAGTAGCCACTGCGGAGGTCTAGTGAGGAGAACCAGGAGGACCCCCTAACCAGGTCCAGCGACTCATCGATACGTGGTATGGGGTATGAGTCCTTCCTGGTTACCTCATTCAGCCGCCTGTAGTCCGCACAGAACCTCAGCTTGCCCCCCTTCTTCGGAACCATGACGACTGGCGCCGCCCAGGGGCTGTCTGAGGGCTCAATGAAGTCTGTCTGCTGCATCTCCAACACAGCCTTGTCTGCCGCCTCCTGGCGTGCCAGCGGGATACGGCGGGGACGCATCTTGATGGGTCGAGCATCACCTGTGTCGATCTCATGCTGCACCAGATGAGTCTGACCCACCTCTTCCTCACTCAACGCAAAGCTGTCTCTGAATTCAAACAGCAACTGCCACAACCGTTCCTGCTGCTCGGGGTCAAGACCAACACAGTTCCTCCCCCATATCTCCGTCACTGCAGACAGTGTCCTCTCCTCTCCCATCTGGGGTAGCTGGGCTGGGGGGTTGTGGCCCGGGCTCACAGAGGTCTGTGTCATGGAGGTAGCTGGGGGAATGTAACACACCGCCGTAGGTGACAGGGGGACTGGGGAAAAGTCAGACACAGCTGTGGGGGAGGGGGCGCAGCCATGAGTCTCTGCTGCTTTAACTGTTGGAGTAAAGGGTTTGTTGGGTTGAGTGAATGTGACATTAGGGGGAGCCATGGTGACTTCCGTCCCTCCCTGGAAGCTCAGTGTGCCCTTATTTAGGTCTAACTGGCAGCCTGTGCTCCTAAGAAAGTCCAACCCCAGGATACAAGGGTCCTGCACAGCCGCCACCCACACAGGATGACGCACAGTCCTGCCCCCTACTGTCAGAGTCATTATTCCCTTCCCTTTCATGGGTGCCAGCTCACCTGTGACTGTGCGGAGCTGCACAGTTGTAGGCTACAGGGTTACTGTGGACCCAGTGTCCACCAGGGCGGAGCAGGGCACCCCCTCCACAGTGACAGGGACATGACAAAAGTCCCTAACACAGGTCCGGCCCACCACAACAACAGGCTCCATCCGCTTGCCCTCGTCTGCTTCTGGGGGAAGTGGAGCCTTGCTTCCCCGTCTGTGCCGGTGGGCTCCTCCTGAAGATGATGGTGGTTGGGATAGAAAGCCAGGGGTCCGCACTACCCGGTCTATGCGGACCCCGAGCCGTTTCCCTGAGCTCTGGGGGACATGGAGCAATCTCGGCGCAGATGGCCTGGCTGGCCACAACCCCAGCAGACCCTGGGACCAGGGCTTGTGTTTCGTGCCGCCTGTAGCGACACAGCCCGAATGAGTTTTGTCATTTCGGCCACCCAAGCAGGCTTTTCCGGCTCCGGGCTGCTCTGCCCCCAGCTCGCACAGAGGGTGTGTCTCCCTGCACCCCCACCAAAGCCCCAGCTGAAGCCCCAGCCCACACCAGCTCCCTCTCCAAAGCCATCTCCAAGGCTGTCTGCAATGACTTAGGATGAGCCAGCTGGGTCTGTATGCGCAGCTCCGTAGGAGAGAGCGCCCGTATGAACTGGTCCCGTGCTAGCTCGCTCTGCACGGAGGGGGGGCATGTGAGCATATGCCCGCCGAGAGAGGCTCTCAATGTCATTAGCTAGCACCCGTAGAGGCTCTCCAGGCTGCCTGCGTCTATTACTCAGTTCGGAGCGCAGTAGCCCGGGCTGTACACACTGTCCATAGCGCCTCCTCAGTGCTCCCACTAAAGCACCATAAATAATCATGCCTGTCCTCGGGGCTAATCAATATCAAACAGGCCAGAGCTTCATCCGTGAGGCATAAAGCCAACTGCAGTGCCCTTTCTTCATCCGACCACCCCCTAAAATGAGCTAACAGTTCAAACTGAGCATGAAAAGCTTCCCAATCCGCCTTACCGGAATACTTCGGGGTCTTAACAGATACGGACGCAGCCGGGAACTGGGCGCCGCCATGTTTGTTTACATCCTGAGCCCCAGATTCCTCGTCACGCCGCGTCGACGTCGCCACTTCGGTCCACCCACCAGAATCCGCGCAAAATACAGTCGACGAAGCACTCATGCCCGCTTCAGCCGCCATCGCTCTAACGTCCTCCCTCAAGCGGCCTCTGCGCTCCGACGCCCTGGCGATCTCCTCAGACAGAACCCCCGACGTCCATTCACACGCACCTCCTTGGCCATAATCGTCCCCTACCTCCACCTTCACTTTCGGATTCCCTCGACGCATTTTCAATCCCCGTTCTCACCTACGGTAGCTAGCCACATAAGTCAGCTAGCTAGCTGGCTAACTTGTAACAACGTTTTTACTTCTGACACCAATGTAATGACCTGCCTAGATCATAAATGAACAATTGTCCAGACAGAGGCTTGAGTTTGCGAATTGACGGTTTATTAAACCAACTTTACACAGGCTACTGTTTGGGCCGTAGCAAACGCCAAAAAGATGAGAGATAACCCACAAGCCAATCGTGACATTCTCTTGGGAAGCCCAGACGTAAGAGAGAGAATAAAGGCTGAACCTGGTCTTAACTTCCAATGCTCCACCCCCCTGCCCAACCCCCCTCCACGCCACTCCGCCAACCACCAGGATGCCCGGCATCAGAACATTCCAGGCATTCCCGTGATTGGCAGATAGCAGGTTGATTGACATGTCGGACCCCGCGAACACCGGGTACTGGTCAGTACAACACAACCACCTCCTAGCCTAACACATAACACACAGCTGTCTGTGCGGGTCGCTACAGTATTTATAAAGCCCTTCTTACATCAGCTGATGTCACAAAGTGTTTATACAGAAACTCAGCCTAAAACCCCAAACAGCAAGCAATGCAGTTGTAGAAGCACGGTGGCTAGGAAAAACTCCTTAAAAACGCCAGAACCTAGGAAGAAACCTATAGAGGAACCAGGCTATGAGGTATGGCCAGTCCTCTTCTGGCTGTGCCGGGTGGAGATTATAACAGAACATGGCCAAGATGTTCAAATGTTCATAAATGACCAGCATGGTCGAATAATAATAAGGCAGAACAGTTGAAACTGGAGCAGCAGCACGGCCAGGTGGACTGGGGACAGCAAGGAGTCATCATGTCAGGTAATCCGGGGCATGGTCCTAGGGCTCAGGTCCTCCGAGAGAGAGAAAGAGAGAATTAGAGAGAGCATATGTGGTGTGGCCAGTCCTCTTCTGGCTGTGCCGGATGGAGATTATAACAGAACATGGCCAAGATGTTCAAATGTCAGAGGACAAACCATTCACAGAGACAAACTGATATCTTTCTGACAGATAAGATCTAAACCAGGCCAGAACTTGTCCGTTTAGACCAATTTGGGTTTCCAATCTCTCCAAAAGAATGTGGCGATCGATGGTATCAAAAGCAGCACTAAGGTCTAGGAGCACGAGGACAAATGCAGAGCCTCGGTCTGACGCCATTAAAAGGTCATTTACCACCTTCACAAGTGCAGTCTCAGTGCTATGATGGGGTCTAAAACATAACTCAAGCATTTCATATACATTGTTTCTCTTCAGGAAGGCAGAGATTTGCTGCGCAACAGCTTTCTCTAAAATGTTTGAGAGGAATGGAAGATTCAATATAGGCCGATAGTTTTTTATATTTTCTGGGTCAAGGTTTGGCTTTTTCAAGAGAGGCTTTATTGCGGCCACTTTTAGTGAGTTTGGTACACATCCGGTGGATAGAGAGCCGTTTATTATGTTCAACATAGGAGGGCTAAGCACAGGAAGCAGCTCTATCAGTAGTTTAGTTGGAATAGGGTCCAGTATGCAGCTTGAAGGTTTAGAGGCCATGCTTATTTTCATCATTGTGTCAAGAGATATAGTACTAAAACACTTGAGTGTCTCTCTTGATCCTAGATCCTGGCAGAGCAGAGTTGTGCAGACTCAGGACAACTGAGCTTTGGAGGAATACGCAGATTTAAAGAGGAGTCCGTAATTTGCTTTCTAATAATCATGATCTTTTTCTCAAAGAAGTTCATGAATTTATTACTGCTGAATTGAAGGCCATCCTTACTTGGGGAATGCTGCTTTTTAGTTTGCTTTGCGACAGTATCAAACAGAAATTTCAGATTGTTCTTATTGTCCTCAATTAAGTTGGAAAAATAGAATGATTGAGCAGCAGTGAGGGCTCTACGATACTGCACGGTACTCTCTTTCCAAGCTTTCGGAAGACTTCCAGTGTGGTGTGGCGCCATTTCCATTCCAATTTTCTGGAAGCTTGCTTCGGAAGCTTGCTTCAGAGCTCGGGTATTTTCTGTGTACCAGGGAGCTAGTTTCTTATGATAAATGTTTTTAGTTTTTAGGGGTGCAACTGCATCTAGGGTATTGCGCAAGGTTAAATTGAGTTCCTCAGTTAGGTGGTTAACTGATTTTTGTCCTCTGACGTCATTGGGTAGGCAGAGGGAGTCTGGAAGGGCATCAAGGATTCTTCGTGTTTTCTGTGAATTTATAGCATGACTTTTGATGCTCCTGCAAGCGTAATAAAATGGTGGTCCGATAGTCCAGGATTATGAGGAAAAACATTAAGATCCACAACATTTATTCCATGGGACAAAACTAGGTCCAGAGTATGACTGTGACAGTGAGTAGGTCCAGAGACATGTTGGACAAAACCCACTGAATCGATGATGGCTCTGAAAGCCTTTTGGAGTGGGTCTCCAAAAAGTAGAATATTATCTGCTATGACAACAAGGTCTGATAGGAATTCAGGGAACTCAATGAGGCCCAGGAGGCCTGCAAACAGTAGCTATAAAAAGTGATTAAGTAGGCTGTATCGATTTCATGACTAGAAGCTCAGAAGACATACGTCTTTTTTTTTTGTAAATTGAAATTTTCTATCGTAAATGTTAGCAACACCTCCGCCTTTGCGGGATGTATGGGGGATATGGTCACTAGTGTAACCAGGAGCTGAGGCCTCATTTAACACAGTAAATTCATCAGGCTTAAGCCATGTTTCAGTCAGGCCAATCATATCAAGATTATGATCAGTGATTAGTTCATTGACTATAACTGCCTTTGAAGTAAGGGATCTAACATTAAGTAGCCCTATTTCGAGATGAGGTATCACAATCTCTTTCAATAATGTCAGGAATGGAGGAGGTCTTCATCCTAGTGAGATTGCTTAGGCGAACACCACCATGTTTAGTTTTGCCCAACCTAGGTCGAGGCACAGACACGGTCTCAATGGGGATAGCTGAGCTGACTTCACTGACTGTGCTAGTGGTAGACTCCACTAAGCTGGCAGGCTGGCTAACAGCCTGCTGCCTGTCCTGCACCCTATTTCATTGTGGAGCTCGAGGAGTTAGAGCCCTGTCTATGTTGGTAGATAAGATGAGAGCACCCCTCCAGCTAGGATGGAGTCCGTCACTCCTCAACAGGCCAGGCTTGGTCCTGTTTGTGGGTGAGTCCCAGAAAGAGGGCCAATTTTCTACATATTCTATCTTTTAGGAGGGGCAATTACTCGATGCCGACACATCTTTCTAGCTGATTTACATGCTGAAGCTATGTTGAGCTTGGTGACCTCTGACTGTTTCATCCTAACATCGTTGGTGCCGACGTGGATAACAATATCTCTATACTCTCTCCACTCGCCAGTTTTAGCTTTAGCTTTTTCTTTAACGAGTCGAACGTCAAGGATTTATTTCAGACACCCGACAAGACCCTCATCCCCATCATTCGCAGGAGAGAGAGACGGAGATATCGGGGACGTAGGTCGGGGTGCCTTGTTAGGATCCGATGGCGAGCAGGTAATCTGCCTTTACCATCGGTCCTATTAGCTAATGTACAATCATTGGATAATAATTAGATGAACTACGATCACGTATATTCTACCAACGGGATATTAAAAACTGTAATATCTTGTGTTTCACCGAGTTGTGGATGAACAACGACATGAATAACATACAGCTGGCGGGTTTTACGCATTTTCAGCAGGATAGTACAGCAGCCTCTGGTAAGACAAGGGTTGGTTGTCTATGTATATTTGTAAACAACAGCTGGTGCACGAAATCTAAGGTTTTGCTCGCCTGAGGATGAGTATCTCAAGAAAAGCTGTAGACCACCATTTTTTAAAAATGTTTATTTAAAAAATAATCATTTTGAACCCTTATTTAACTAGGCAAGTCAGTTAAGAACAAATTCTTATTTACAATGACGAACCAGGGACTGTAGTGACCCCTCATTAATCAACAAGAGAAAGATAGAGGAGGTAGGCTAATAACATTAGTGGAACTTATGAAAGGTAGACCTATATACTTTGTGTCAGCTTACTAATTATACAAGGCCTTTTTATGTTTAAATCAAATTCGCTAGCCTATACCTGTAACTTTGTCGGGAGCATGTGCTGAAACAGAATTGCATGTTCTCTCATCTTTTTTTCAGGTTTGAATGAGGTGTGTAATTTCAGTCCATATGATACAGTAATACAGTCCCACTCAAAAATATTAGCCTACTGGAGCTAGTTTCATCTATTTACTTAAGAGAGCATATAGCTAGGTACATCTAAGGAATGTTATGTTTTTCTGTTGTGTGTAATGTGCAGTAGACTATATTTCATATATCAAATCAAATTGTATTTGTCACATGCACCGAATACAACAGGTGTAGACCTTACATTGAAATGCTTACTTTACAAGCCCTTAACCAACAATGCAGTTAACAAAATACCCCCCCCAAAAAGTAAGTGATAAGAATAGCAAATAATTAAAGAGCAGCAGTAAAATAACAATAGCGGGGCTATATTCAGGGGGTACCGGTACAGAGTCAATGTGCAGGTGCACCGCTGTTGAGGGAATGGAGGTAATATGTACATATAAGGTAGAGTTATTAAAGTGACTATGCATTGATAATAACAGAGAGTAGCAGTAGTGTACAAAAAGGGGTGGCGGCAATGCAAATAGTAGTCATTTGATTAGATATTCAGGAGTCTTATGGCTTGGGGTTAGAAGCTGTTTAGAAGCCTCTAGGACCTAGACTTGGCGCTCCGATACCGCTTTCCATGCGGTAGAAGAGAGAATAGTATATGACTCGGGTGGCTGGAGTCTGACCATTTTAAGGGCCTTCCTCTGACACCGCCTGGTATAGAGGTCCTGGATGGCAGGAATCTCTGCCCCAGTGATGTACTGGGCCGTACGCAATACCCTGTAGTGCCTTGCGGTCGGAGGCCGAGCAGTTGCCATACCAGGCAGTGATGCAACCCGTCAGGATGCTCTCGATGGTGCAGCTGTAGATCCTTTTGAGGATCTGAGGTCCCATGCCAAATATTTTCAGTCTCCTGAGGGGGAATAGGTTTTGTGAGTGCACGACTGTCTTGGTGTGCTTGGACCGTGTTAGTTTGCTGGTGATGTGGACACCAAGAAACTTGAAGCTCTCAACCAGCTCCATTACAGCTCCGTTGATGTTAACGGGGGCGTGCTCGGTACTCCTTTTCCTGTAGTCACACAATCATCTCCTTTGTTGTGATCACGTTGAGGGAGGGATTGTTGTCCTTGCACCACACGGTCAGGTCTCTGACATCCCTATAGGCTGTCTCCTCGTTGTCGGTGATCAGGCCTACCACTGTTGTGTCATCGGCAAACTTAATGATGGTGTTGGAGTCGTGCCTGGCCATGCAGTCATGATTGAACAGTGAGTACAAGAGGGGACTGAGCACGCACCCCTGAGGGGCCCCTGTGTTGAGGATCAGCTTGCAGAGGGAGGTGTTTCGTCCCAGGGTTCTTAGCTTAGTGATGAGCTTAGAGGACACTATGGTGTTGAATGCTGAACTGCAGTCAATGAATAGCATTCTCACATAGGTGTTATTTTTCCCAGGTGGGAAAGGGCAGTGTGGAGTGCGATTGAGATTGAATCATCGTGGATCTGTTGGGGTGGGTCTAGGGTTTCTAGGATAATGGTGTTGATGTGAGCCATGACCAACCTTTCAAAGCACTTCATGGCTACAGACTTGAGTGCTGCAGGTTGGTAGTCATTTAGGCAGGTTATCTTAGTGTTCTTAGGCACAGGGACTATGGTGGTCTGCTTGAAACATGTTGGTATTTCAGACTCAGACAGGGAGAGGTTGAAAAAGTCAGTGAAGACACCTGCCAGTTGGTCAGCACATGCTTGGAGTACACATCCTGGTAATCCGTCTGGCCCTGCGGCCTTGTGAATGTTGACCTGTTTAAAGGTCTTACCCACATTGACTGCGGAGAGTGTGATTACACATTCATCCGGAACAGCTGATGCTCTCATGCATGTTTCAATGTTACTTGCATCAAAACGATTGGGGTATATAAACTCAGCAATGAAAGAAACATCCTCTCAATGTCAACTGCGTTTATTTTTTAGAAAACTTAACATGTGTAAATATTTATATGAACATAAGATTCAACAACTGGGACATAAACTGAACAAATTCCACAGACATTTGACTAACAGAAATGAAATAATGTGTCCCTGAACAAAGAGGGGGTCCAAATCAAAAGTAACAGTCAGTATCTGGTGTGGCCACACTAAGTACTGCAGTGCATCTCCTCCTGATGGACTGCACCAGATTTGTCAGTTCCCAGACGTGTTCAATGGCCATGGCAGAACACTGACATTCCTGTCTTGCAGGAAATCAAGCACAGAATGAGCATTTGCTGGAGGGTCATGTCAGGATGAGCCTGCAGGAAGGGTACCACATGAGAGAGGAGGATGTCTTCCCAGTAATGCACAGGGTTGAGATTGCCTGCAATGACAACAAGCTCAGTTCGATGATGCTGTGACACACCGCCCCAGAGCATGACGGACCCTCCACCTCCAAATCGATCCCGAGTAGAGGCCTTGGTGTAACGCTCATTCCTTCGACGATAAATGCTAATCCTACCATCACCCCTGGTGAGACAAAACCCTGACTCGTCAGTTAAGAGCACTTTTTCAGTAGAAAGGAGAGTCAGTAGAAAGGCCTCTTTAGTGTCCTAAGTTTTCAGAACTGCGACCTTAATCTGTAAGCGGTTAGTGCTTTAACGACTGTTCCACAGGTGCATGTTCATTAATTGTTTATCGTTCATTAAACAAGCATGGGAAACAGTTTTTAAACCCTTTACAATGAAGATCTGTGAAGTTATTTGTATTTTTACGAATGATCTTTGAAAGACAGGGTCCTGAGAAAGGAACCTTTATTTTTTTGCTGAGTTTACGTACATACAAAACGGTCCTGTAGTTTAGCATCTGCTTCATCTGACCACTTTTTTATAGACCGAGTCACTGGTGCTTCCTGCTTTAATTTTTGCTTGTAAGCAGGAATCAGGAGGATAGAATTATGGTCAGATTTGCCAAATGGAGGGCGAGGGAGACCTTTGTATGCGTCCAATTTGTAAGTCGCTCTGGATAAGAGCGTCTGCTAAATGACTTAAATGTAAATGTCTCTGTGTGTTGAGTGAAGGTGGACTGGAGTTTTTTTTTTTTTTTTACCTCTGGTTGCACATTTAACATCTACTAGAAATGTATTTAAGTTTCCCTGCATTAAAGTCCCCGGCCACTAGTAGCGCCGCCTCTTGATGAGCATTTTTCTGTTTGCTTATGGCCGTACACAGCTCATTGATTGGGGTCTTAGTACCAGCATCGGTCTGTGACGGTATGTAGACAGCGACGAAAAATACAGTCTATTGGATAATGGTACAATCTTCTGGGCTTTTTTGGCTCATAAAAAAATTGTATGGCTCATCAGATTCAGGTAGCATCAGGGTTGAATTTTCAATCAAAACTCTAATCAAATTCAGACAAAGGCTTTTGAATGACACTTCCAGTTTTGGCGGGACATACCGGGTTACCCAGGAGAACATAGATTTATTCTTGGGATGGAACATTGGTAAAATACCGGGAAAATATTCAACCCACCATCAAGGCTTATTATAAAAGCAGGTGACAGCACGCCTTAATTGGCAATGGTCTTGGTAAGTGGAGTAGGCCAATATATTTTGCATAATGCTTTCTTGACTAGAGGAAAAAAAGCAAGTAGGCTATGAGGATACATTTATATTCGTAGCTACATCCAATGTAACAAAGCTGTGGATTTTAAATCCCACATGGGGTGGATATATTTTTTTAATGTTCACATATCTTACATTACTCATATCACATGTATATACTGTATTTTATACCATCTATTGCACCTTGCCTATGCCTCTCGTCCATCGCTCATCCATATACTTACATGTACATATTCTCCTTCACCTTCATATGTGTGTATTAGGTAAAAAAAACATACGCTACCAAGGAACCAAATGTCCTGCTCTGCTTTAGCTACATTTATTATAACGAATGGATTGCTGTACGTTTCAGTAAGCAACCGTTTGATACATGCCTTCAATAGCCTATTATTGAAATATTCATCATTCAGTGATATTTATTCGCACAGTAATTCTTTAGGATCCATGAAATGTTTGTCAATAAGAAAACGTGCATGCATAGTGGTGGGTGTTGTGAAGAGATGTGCAAAGTGACATCAAAGTTTAGAACTTCCACAAGGATGGCAACAGCTTAGTAACAGCCGCTGCCTAGCAACCATCATTACGAAGCATCAAATCTCATGAACGCGAATTGCTAGACTAACCGACCCCTGCTCCCTGTAGTTTCTTTCTGGATTAATATCAATAATCAAAATATCAAACCACTTTATGAATTCATGAGGAATTTATTGTTTTGGGCAATTAATACCAAGAGCTATATAACAAGAGAACCTTTGTAGAATTGACTTAATCAAAAAAGGTGTAACCGAAATAAAACTAAAATCAGGGAAATGAAACTGAAAACAATACAAAACAAATATCCAGCCCTTCACAGTAGGCCACAATAATAATTAAAAAAATCCATTAGCGTCTCCTTGCTTTGTCGGTGTCCCCAAACAGGAGCATTAATAATATTAATATCAACATTGATAAAAAAAAAAAAACAGGTTAAAAAGAGGCCAGCATCACCTACAGTGGTGCGTGGCAGCCTTGTCTGTGTAAGTGTGTGTGTATGTGTATGTGTGTGAGGGAGAGAGAAACACCAGAGGTTGTGGTCGTAGTAGTAGAGATCTTTCAGAAAGGTCAGAACGTCTTATGCAGATAAGTCGCTGTTGTCAAAGCGCTCCTGGTCGTACACCTCAGCAATGACCTTGCGACCTCCAAACCAGCGATTATTGAGCGCCTGGATGGCCTTGTTCATCTCTGCCGCCATGGAGAACTCCACAAAGATCTTGACAATAACCTCCGCATCATCCTCCTCGCCCTGCTTTTCCTGGTAGATGATGACACGGTTGACAGCACCAAACTTGCCGCACTCCTCAGTCACCTCACCCTCCAGGTCATCGTCGATGTCCTCTGGTCCTACCATGTTCCGCAGCACCATCACCGTCGACTGGGCACAGTGGAAGAAAAGCATTATTATTGTACAATGTATTATTAAAACACAAATATGTGTGCTACCAGTTACTTTCTTGATCAGAGAAAACACTGACGGTACAGTTAGTTACCCACACGTTGCAACTATTAATGTTGTGGAAACTTTTCAGAGAATGCAACTGTAGCCCTTGTGGCTAAACTGCGCACTTTCAACCCCAACCAGGGCTCCAGACGTGACCACTCAGTAAAATTTTGCGACCCTTTTACTTGGCTGTGCGAGTTCAAGTTTTAATTGGAAGCATCGGCTGCACATTCTACTTGATCACCTCAGTTAAAACTTTGTGAGGCTAAAACCATGATTTGGTGAAAATTTGGTGCACTATCCTCATGTAGGGCTGACCCCATTTAGTAGACTGGTCAAATATTTTGGTCGACCAAGATTTTTTGGGGTTCAGCAGTTGCAAATATATACAGTACCAGTCAGACGTCTGGACGTGCCTACTCATTCCAGGGTTTTTCTAAATGTTTTACTATTTTCTACATTGTAGAATAATAGTGAAGACATCAACACTATGAAATAACACATATGGAATCATGGAGTAAACAAAAATATATAAAATATATTTTAGATTCTTTAACGTAGCCACCCTTTGCCCAGATGACAGCTTTGCACACTCTTGGTAACCAGCCAAGGTAGTCACCTGGAATACATTTCAATTAACAGGTGTGCCTTCCTAAAAGTTAATTTGTTGAATTTCTTTCCTTCTTTATGCGTTTGAGCCAATCAGTTGTGTTGACACATGGTAGGGGTGTTATACAGAAGATAGCCCTACTTAGTAAAAGACCAAGTCCAAATTATGGCAAGAACAGCTCAAATAAGCAAAGAGTCCATCATTACTTTAAGACATGAAGGTCAGTCAATGCAGAACATTTTAAGAACTTTGAAAGTTTCTTCAAGTGCAGTCGCAAAAACCATCAAGCGCTATGATGAAACTGTCTCTCATGAGAACCACAGGAAAGGAAGATCCAGAGTTACCTCTGCTGCAGAGGATAAGTACATTACAGTTAACTGCACCTCTGATTGCAGCCCAGATAAATGCTACAGAGTTCAAGTAACAAACATCAACATCAACAACAGTTCAGAGGAGACTGCGTGAATCAGGCCTTCATGGTTGATTGCTGCAAAGAAACCACTACTAAAGGACACCAATAAGAAGAAGAGACTTGCTTGGGCCAAGAAACACACGCAATGGACATTAGACCGCTGGAAATCTGTACTTTGGTCTGGAGTCCAAATTTGAGATTTTTGGTTCAAACGCCTTGTCTTTATGAGACGCAGAGTAGGTGAACGGATAATCTCTGCATGTGTGGTTCCCACTGTGAAGCATGGAGGTGGTGGTGTGATGGTGCTTTGTTGGTGACACTGTCTGTGATTGATTTAGAATTCAAGGCACACTTAACCAGCATGGACACCACAGCATTCTGCAGCGATACACCATCCCATCTGGTTTTCGCTTAGTGGGACTATCATTAATTTTTCAACAGGACAATGAACCAACACACCTCCAGGCTGTGTAAGGCCTATTTGACCAAGAAGGAGAGCAATGGAGTACTGCATCAGATGACCTGGCCTCCACAACCTCAACCAAATTGAGATGGTTTGGGATGAGTGAAGGAAAAGCAGCCAACAAGTGCTCAGCAAATGTGAGAACTCCTTCAAGACCGTTGGAAAATCATTCCAGATGAAGCTGGTTGAGAGAATGCCAATAGTGTGCAAAGCTGTCATTAAGGCAAAGGGTGGCTACTTTGAAGAACCTAAAATATATTTTTATTTGTTTTACACTTTTTGGGTTTCATATGTGTTATTTCATAGTGTTGATGTCGTCACTATTATTCGCCAATGTAGAAAAAAGTAAAAATAAAGAAAAACCCCGTGTCCCAACTTTATATTGGTACTTTATATTTTTCATGACACCTGTGTAAATCATGTCTGTCTCAGTGGACTAATCCATTGTGCAGGCCGCTGGGGTGGCACACCAGCATCACCAGTAGTACATTTGCCTTTAATTCCGATAATGTCTAATCTACAATGTTTGTTTGGTTACGGTATTTTCTGGTAATGCATTAATAATAATATATTCAGTATTTTACAGTTCTCATTGTGGGAGTGGACACGTTTACGGACCGCACAACCTAGGCTTCACTTGTGAGGAAGACGTTTTGTCAATATATTCATTGTCTTTTGTTTGTGGCTCTCCTGTCAATGTTGAGTTAAGATAGGCATCTGACTATGCATAGAAGTAGGCCTAGGCTACCTGGCCTGCGTGCAAATGTAGGCCTATAAATGTGCACATTTGGAGATCTGATAGCATTTCTGAACTCACCACCACTGTGGAGCTTCTCAAAGTAATGTTTTCTCCACCTCAAACTGCAAGTAAAGAGGAAGTAAATTGAGAATGACAATAGTTCCTTAACCTTTTCGGGATAGGGGGCAGCATTTTCACTTAGCGTGCCCAGAGTGAACTGCCTCCTACTCTGTCCCAGATGCTAATATATGCATATTATTATTAGTATTGGATAGAAAACACTGACGTTTCTAAAACTGTTTGAATGATGTCTGTGAGTATAACAGAACTCATGGCAGGCGAAAAGCTGAGAAAAATCCAACCTGGAAGTGGGATATCTGAGGTTTGTAGTTTTTCAAAGCTTGGCCTATTTTCGTTTTATGTTAAAAACATCCTAAAGATTGATTCAATACATCGTTTGACTTGTTTCTATGACCTGTAACAGAACTTTTTGAGTTTTTGTCTGGACGAAGTGCTCGCCCCTCATGAAGATGGATTACTGGGCTGAACACGCTAGCAACAAGTGGCTATTTGGACATAAATGATGGACTTTATGGAACAAATCAATCATTTATTGTCGAACTGGGATTCCTGGGAGTGCCTTCTGATGAAGATCATCAAAGATAAGTGAATATTTATAGTTTTATTTCTAACTTCTGTTGGATATTTCTCTGGCTGGATTGGGCTCTGAGCGCTGTTCGCTGTTTTTTTTTTTTTTTTTTTTTTAAATCTGGCACAGCGATTGCATTAAGGAGAAGTCCAACTTTAATTCTGTGAATAACACCGTATGTTTAGGAATCAAAACATTACTGTAACGCGCCAAATGTAAACTGAGATTTTTGGATATAAATATGCACATTATCGAACAAAACATACATGTATTGTGTAACATGATGTCCTTTGAGTGTCATGTCATGAATATCATCAAAGGTTAGTGATTAATTTGATCTATATTTCTGCTTTTTGTGACTCCTATCTTTGGCTGGAAAAATGGCTGTGTTTTTTTGACTTGGCTATGACCTAACACAATCATATGTTGTGCTTTCGCTGAAAAGCATTTTTGAAATTGGACACGATGGGTAGATTAAAGATTCTTTCATTTGATGTATTGGACTTGTTATTGTGTGAAAGTTACATATTTCAAAAAAATATTTTTGAATTTTGAGCACTGCCTTTTCAGCGGAATGGTGTCGAGGGGTTCCGCTAGAGGAACATCTGTGCTCGAAAGGTTAACGTAGCCTATTTAAAAAATATTTCCAGCTCTCTTTCGATAACCACTCGGCGTGAAAGGATAAAAAAAAAAATCCTCTGATCCAGTGGAATTGTCATAAAATAGGCCTACTTCTTATCCCTTGTGCAAATAGCCTAGAGCTGTCTGTGTCTGTCTATCCGGAGCTCACTGGCATAGGAAACTGAGGGCCCAGAATATTTTAGAAAATGCTGCAAGAATGATAGTGCTAGCTTCAGGCCGGATCCAAGTTAACAGTTGATATAATGTTTCATATTCCTTGCAGACAGGCCATGCATAGCCAATGTGAATTATAGGATATTTATTTTTAAGAGGATATTTTCTACCTGCAATGTTTTTATTTATTGGCTTTATGTAGGCTATTTTTACATTTTACAATCGGACCTTTACTTTTTCCACATTTTGTTACGTTACAGCTTTATTCTAAAATTGATTAAATGTATTTTTTTCCTCATCAATCTACACACAATACCCCATAATGACAGATGTTTGATCGGGTTAAAGTGCGGGCTCTGGCTGGACCACTCAAGGACATTCAGAGACTTGTCCCGAAGCCACTCCTGAGTTGTGTTGACTGTGTGCTTAGGGTAGTTGTCCTGTTGGAAGGTGAAACTTTGCCCCAGTCTGAGGTCTCTGGAGCATGTTTTCAACAAGGATCTCTCGGTACTTGGTACAATCTTTCCCTCAATCCTGACTAGTCTCCCAGTACCTGTCGCTGAGAATCATACCCAGAGTATGATGCTGCCACCATGCTTCACCGTAGGGATGGTGCCAGGTTTCCTCCAGTTGTGACACTGGGCTTTCAGGCCAAAGAGTTCAATCTTGGTTTCATCAGACCAGCGAATCTGGTTTCTCATGGTCAGAGTGTTCGAGTGCCTTTTGGCAAACTCCAAGCGGGCTGTCATGTGAGATGGTTGTCCTTCTGGAAGGTTTTCCTATCTCCACTGAGGAACTCTGGGAGGCTCTGTCAGTGTGACCATCGCGTTCTTTGTCACATCCCTGACCAATGCCCTTCTCCCAGATTGCTCAGTCTGGCCAGGCAGCCAGCTCTAGGAATAGTCTTGGTGGTTCGAAACTTCTTCCATTGAAGAATGATGGAGGCCACTGTATTTTTGGGGACCTTCACTGGTGCAGACATTTCTTGGTACCCTTCCCCAGAGCTGTGCCTCGACACAATTCTTCTCTCAGAGCTCTACGGACAATTCCTTCAAACTCGTGGGTTTGTTTTTGCTCTGACACACACTGTCAACTGTGGGATCTTATATAGAGGCATGACTCTCCTGGGGGAGGGCCCAAGGCTCAGATCAGCGTGGCAATGGCTGACGATAGCCAGACCCCCTCTCACCCACAGAAGAGGAGGAGGGGGCTGTGCCGGTTTTGACACCTTAACACTCAGTCATGAATTTGGCAGTATTATTAAAGGAATGCCCTTTGTCTACAGAATACTTTTACAGCCAAAACGATGACATCCAAAAAAGTAAATATTGGAACAATATTTCTAATATAGGAATGTTAAGAATGTTCTTTAGATCCCCACTGACCAATCATGTCACATTGTTTATTATTTTGTGATGTCATTAAGAATTGCATCAAGAAAACACTGTATCTCGAAAGTGTACACATTCTGTCAAGTTTACATCCAAATGATATATAAAATATATGATTAGGGATGAGAGTATTTCTGTTAAGATAGGAATGTGATTTGAGTTTTCTAATTAGTTTTTTTTTCTCCATATAAATAGTGCACAGTGACTAGACACACCCTGAATGAGGTCAGAGAGCTTGTCAGTGTGATGGGACTGCCTTTTCGACCAGAGTGCTTGAAAGGACTGGCTAAGAATTAACATATCCTACCAGAAGACGTGAGGCCGTGATCCACACGTTGAAATGTTTTGAAACTCTCAACCTCAACACTCGATGAGAAGATAACCTCACCTACCAGACCAGTAAGACCGCCAGTCTTTAGCTGAGAGTGTAAGTGATTTGGAAGTTTGACTATTTCTTTAACATTTTTATTTCACCTTTAGAAATATATTTAGAAATAATATATGTTATTCAATTATTGCACCTACACTGCTCGCGCTCGCCAACAAGCGTCTGCGTTGCCAAGGGCTAAAATAGAAATCAGTTCTATTTCTGACGCAGATCACGCTGCAAGTCCTGCCTCTCCCATGTCCTCATTAGTTTATAGATGCAGGAACCCACGTGCCACCATCTCATTGGCTATACCCACGTGGGTGACTGAAGACGAACAAGGTCAGTGGCGGTAATGCACCTCATTTATGAAAGTTGCCAATCGCAATATAAAGCCAAGAGAAGAAAAAGAAGAAAAAGAAATCACTAGAAATTATTTGGTTGACCGTTTTATGTGTGGATTAATTGTCCGAGTAGAGGACCTTGGGCATTTCAGGTAAAATAACAACTCAATGTTTAGAAATACCGGTGTGCAAAAGAGCAGAAAAACAAAAACAAATATGGGGATGAGGTAGGAAGTTGGTTGGGATAATTACAGATGGGCTATGTTCAGCTGCAGCGATTGGTAAGATGCTCTGACAGCTGATGCTTAAAGTTAGTGAGGGAGACATAAGTCAACAACGTCAGTGATTTTTGTAATTTGTTCCAGTCATTGGCAGCAGAGAAATGGAAGGCAGCCAAAAGAGGTGTTGGCTTTGTGGAAGACCAGTGAAATATACCTGCTGGAGCGTGTGCTACGGGTGGGTGTTGCTATGGTGACCAGTGAGCTGAGAATGGGAGGAGCTTAACCTTGCAAAGACTTACAGATGACCTGGAACCAGTGGGTTTGGCGACGAATATGTAGCGAGGACCAGCCAACGAGAGCATACAGGTCGCAGTGGTGGGTAGTATACAGGGCTTTGGTGACAAAACGGATGGCACTGTGATAGACTGCATCCAATTTGCTGACTAGAGTGTTGGAGGCTATTTTGTAAATGATAACGCCGAAGTCAAGGATTGGTAGGATGGTCAGTTTTACGTGGGTATGTTTGGCAGCATGAGTGAAGGAGGCTTTGTTGCGAAATAGAAAGCCGATTCTAGATTTGATTTTGAATTGGAGATGCTTAATATGAGTCTGGAAGGAGAGTTTACAGTCTCACAGACAGTGACAGTCTCACACAGACAGTCTCACAGGTATTAGAGTAGTGACGCTAGTCGGTCGGGCAGGTGCGGGCAGTGATCGGTTGAAGAGCATGCATTTAGTTTTTCTAGCATTTAAGAGCAGTTGGAGGCCACGGAAGGAGTGTCGTATGGCATTGAAGCTCGTCGGGAGATTAGTTAACACAGTGTCCAAAGAAAGGCCAGATGTATACAGAATGCTGTCGTCTGCGTAGAGGTGGATCAAAGAATCACCCGCATCAAGAGCGACATTGATATATACAGAGAAAAGAGTCGTCCTGAGAATTGAACCCTGTGGCACCCCCATAGAGACTGCCAGAGGTCCGGACAACAGGCCCTCCAATTTGACACACTGAACTCTGTCTGCGAAGTAGTTGGTGAACCAGGCAAGGCAGTCATTAGCGAAACCAAGGCTGTTGAGTCTGCGATAAGAATGCGGTGATTGACAAAGTCGAAAGCCTTGGCCAGGTCGATGAAGATGGCTGCAAAGTACTGTCTTTTATCGATGGCGGTTATGTTATCGTTTAGGACCTTGAGTGTCGCTGAGGTGCACCCGTGACAACCCCGAAACCGGATTGCATAGCGGAGAAGGTACGGTGGGATTCGAAATGGCCGGTCACCTGTTTTTTGGGGGGGTCAGCTTAATATTGCGGAAAGAATGTTGCTTCCAATGTAATTGTCTGCATCATTTTCAATCCCCCATATTTTTTTGGTAAATATATATATATATCCATACACGCATGCATATATATATATGCACATATTTCCAAACACATACCTATATAGACATACATACTTTTTTAAAGAATGTACCTTCATTATTATTCCCCGCAAACCCTTCCGCCGATCCCCCAGTTGGAGTAAACTAATAAACACTTCTGCTTCTACCTTCAATCCATACATCTTATACACACTCTACAGACAGTCTACTTTACAATAGTTCTCTCTTGTTTGTTCTTAGTCCTTCCTCTATTTCTGATGTCCATTCAGTTTGATTTCTATTTGTAACTATGCTATTTCACAAAAGTTCCGAACCTATATACATTCTACAGATCCCTTATGCCCTATATTGTTTATCTTGTTATTAGTCCCACCCTTCAGCTCCACTCAACCCATCCCATCTGTCTCTCAACATCATCCATTTCGGATTTCTACTTGCCATATATTTTTCAACTGTGCTGTGATGCTTCACAAAATAATTGAACCTTGCTATTCTCATAGCTTCTACAGATTGTAAATTAAAAATAAACATTTTTGCTCAAATAATTATTATGTTATTGATTGATTGACTATGGCTTTTCAGATTGCCCAGTATTGCTGTCTGTAGTGTTAGTTCTAGGCAAATGTTGCAATTCTTCAGCCATTCCTGGACCTGTGACCAAAAATGAGCTACATATGGACAATACCAAAATAAATGATCTAATGACTCTGCCTCCTCACAGCAGAATCTGCAGAGCTGGGAAGATTGTATCCCCCATGTATATAACATTCTATTAGTTGCAAGAATTTTGTATAGTAATTTATATTGAAAAATTGGAAGTTTTGAATCCGGCGTTGTTTTGCGTATCAATTCATAAACCATGTGCCATATGGAATGGGTACATCGAAAATCTCTTCCCAACTATTTTGCAATTTAAATGGCACAGCTGTCAGTTTTTTGGTCCTTAATCTTGATGCTATGGGGGCGCTATTTCATTTTTGGATAAAAAGACGTGCCCGTTTTAAGCTCAATATTTTGTCACAAAAAGATGCTCGACTATGCATATATAATTGATAGCTTTGGAAAGAAAACACTCTGACGTTTCCAGAACTGCAAAGATATTGTCTGTGAGTGCCCCAGAACAGATGCTACAGGCAAAACCAAGATGAAACTTCAACCAGGAAATGAGCAGGATTTTTGAGGCTCTGTTTTTCATTGTCTCCTTATATGGCTGTGAATGCGCAAGGAATGAGCCTGCCCGATCTATCGTTTCCCCAAGGTGTCTGCAGCATTGTGACGTATTTGTAGGCATATCATTGGAAGATTGACCATAAGAGACTACATTTGCCAGGTGTCCGCCCGGTGTCCTCTGTCGAAATTGGTGCGTCATCTTCAACAGCACGTCCTTTTCCAAGCGATTCACCGGAGAAAGGAGATTACCACGAACGATATATCAATGAAGAGATATGTGAAAAACACATTGAGGATTGATTCTAAACAGCGTTTGCCGTGTTTCAGTCGATATTATGGAGTTAATTTGGAAAACAGTTCGCCGTTTTGATGACTGAATTTTTATTTTTTTTGGTACAAAACGTGATGTACAAAACTAACCACTGTTGCCTAGTGGTTAGAGCATTGGACTAGTGACCGGAAGGTTGTAAGCAAGTGATGTCTGCTAAATACATCATATTTCTGGAGAAACCTAAAGAACAAACTGGCTTTATTTACAAATTAGTGAGAATGTCTCACCCCATGTTCAAGAAATTACTTTTTCCTCGCTCACTCTAGGTTACATGAAAATAAAATCTCCAAAATATTATTATTATTAATTAATTTAGAATTATATGAAAGCCCCTTAGATATTCTCATAGATCCTAATGGAAAATGCCCCTTAGATATTAATTTAGAATCCTCCAATCCTAATTATTGGTGGAGACTCACGTCATTGAAAAAAATATTTTTAGATATACTGTAGGCCTACCATAGACGAATTGAGTATTGATTACACTACAATTAGGGTGTGGAAATGTTATGCCCCTTAGATATTCATTTAGAATCCTCCAATCCTCTTATGCTGGAGCCTACTCCCTAACGTCACGTTGTACAGCTCAATATTTTCCATTCCATCCTAACGGAAAACCTGAGGGTTTCGTTTTTTGTTTTTCTCGGAATAGAACCACTGTAATATTAATCAAATTAATTAAGCCAAATTTCTTAAAATCAATCCCACATACTATGTTATTACAAAAAAGGTTTTAAAGTCTCTAGTAATGCCAATACGGGAGACTATTAAATGCTTCTCAAAGTTGCCCTCACGTGGTCAAACGAGCACTAACTAGCATTAACGTAAAAAATGGCTGACAATTAAATAACACTACATAGAATGCTGCAGCAGCCCGCAAGGTGTGCTGCAGTATGACGTAACTTTTAAAGGAGCAACCACTGTATATGATTAATGTGAGAACAGTCCTAGAATGTGTCCACGATAAGTGTCCTTTTCCTCTCTCTCTTTCCTCCTCTCCATCAAGCTTTATGTTGCAACAAGCCGTCATATCTTGTCAGTCCACAAGGGACTTTTGTCGTCTCATGTAAGTGTGTATGTGTATTTTGTGTTATTATTTTGTTATTAAATAAATAATTTAATCAATTTGTGTAGTACTGAATAATGAGCAAAGGTTGGGTTTTTTTGCAGATCCAAGAGGGTTACGACTGATCAGAATGTGACTGATATGAGGTAATGATTAATAAGTGACTTATTGATTGATAACTGATATATAAAGTTATATATAATCTTCTAGAGTTTAAAGAGTTACCATCTTCCGAATTAAACAACTTCTTCCGTGGTGTCCCAAATTCCTGATGAGTTAATTGTTACATGCTAAAAATAAATACCAGTCATCACATTAATGCAAGTCACGTCACGACAATAGACAGGTGTGTGCCTTTCCAAATCATGTCCAATAATTTAATTTACAACAGGTGGACTCCAATCAAGTTGTAGAAACATCTCAAGGATGATCAATGGAAACAGGATGCACCTGAGCTGAATTTCGATTCTCATAGCAAAGTGTCTGAATACTTATGTAAACAAGATATCTGTTTTATTTATTTTTTTATAAATTTGCTAAAATGTCTAAAAACCTGTTTTCGCTGTGTCATTATGGGGTATTGTGTGTAGATTGATAAGGATTTTTATGTATTTAATCCATTGTGGAATAAGGTTGTAACCTAACAAAATGTGGAAAAAGTCAAGGGGTCTGAATACTTTCCGAATGCACTGTAGCTGTGCAGCAACGCTCCTCATCCATCCTGACAGAGCTTAAGAAGATCTGCAGAGAAGAATGGGAGAAACTCCCCAAATACAGGTGTGCCAAGCATGTAGCGTCATACCCAAGAAGACTCGATGTAATTGATGCCAAAGGTGTAATTGATGCCAAAGGTGCTTCAACAAAGTAGTGAGTAAAGGGTCTGAATAGTTATGTAACTGTGTTACCTTTTAATAAGTTTTAAACATTTTCAAAAATTTCCCCCAAAATGTTTTCACTTTGTCATTATGGGGTATTGTGCGTAGATTGATGAGAAAAAAAACCGTTTTAATACATTTTAGAATAAGGCTGTATCCTAACAAAATGTGGAAAAAGTCAAGGGGATTGAATACTTTCCAAAGGCACTGTAGATTTAACGATATATGTGTTTTGAGTTCCTCAGCTGGTGAATTAGCCTTAAAGCTGCAATAGGTAACTTTATGGGAAAAAAACAACAGATTCACATAGAAATGTGAGTTATAGATCTGTCATTCTCATTGATGAAATCAACTCTTACGAAGCAGTAGATCTGTTCTTTGTGCGGTAATTCTATTCTTCCTGTTCTTAAGTTTCGTTTTTGCATCTTTTACTTAAGATTTTGTACACCAGCTTCAAACAGCTGAAAATACAATATTTTGTGTTATTGAAAATATATTTCACAGCAGTTTAGATGGTACAATGACTCTCTACCCTTGTTTTGTCACAAACTGAAATTAGGAAAACTATTAGAATTTTAGCTATCAGGAAATGGAGCCATTTCTGCATATTGCACCTTTAAATTATACTGAACCAAAAATATAAACGCAACATGTAAAGTGTTGATTCGAAAATGTTCCATAAGCATAAAAAGCTTATTTCTCTGAAAAATGTTGCACAAATTTGTTAACACCCTTATTAGTGAGCATTTCTCCTTTGCAAAGATAATCCATCCACCTGACCGGTATGGCATTTTAAGAAAATGATTAAACGGCATGATCATTACACAGGTGCACCTTGTGCAAGGGACAACAAAAGGCCACTCTAAAATGTGCAGTTTTCACACAACACAATGCTACAGATGTCTCAATTTGAGGGAGCGTGAATTTGGCCTGTTGACTGCAGGAATGTTCATCAGAGCTGTTGCCAGAGAATTGAATATTCATTTCTTTACCAATGTTGTTTTAGAGAATTTGGCAGTACGTCCAACCGGCCTCACAATAGCACATCACGTGTACGGCGTTGTGTGGGAGAGCGGTTTGCTGATGTCAACGTTGTGAACAGAGTGACCCATGGTGGCGGTGGGGTTATGGTATGGGCAGGCATACGGTACGAACAACAAACACAACTGCATTTTATCGATGGCATTTTATTTCAATTCACTGATTTCCTCATATGCACTGTAAAACATTGTTGCATGTTGTGTTTATATTTTTGGTCAGTATAATTAGCCTATGTGATGTTAGCGCACATAAAGATGTAAGCAATTCCATCTCTATTGAAAAAACAAATACCATAACACTCAGGAGCCTATTTTCACAGTAAAATATAACCCAAAATTCATGACAATCACTGGATTAGGTTGCACATTAAAATATCTTGAATCATGCATTCCTGCTTGGACATGTAAGATGAAACAACTTATTTACTGAATACTAGAGGTCGACCGATTAATTAGGGCGATTTCAAGTTTTAATAACAATCGATAATCTGCATTTTTGGACGCTGATTATGGCCGATTACATTGCACTCCATGATGAGACTGCGTGGCAGTCTGACCAAATGTTACGCGAGTGCCGCAATCTTAATTGGGTAGACAAAGATTAGCTCTCCAGTTGGTACCAAAATACTCAAGGGCCATTTTCACTAAAGTGATGTTACAAGTGAATCAACTTTTTAATCAAGGTTACAAGTTAAATTACTTTCCCATTGTTACTCAACTATGACGTACCATTTTGTAGCTCTAAGTCTCTACTTTTATCCAAAATAATAAACACCATTTCAAATTTTGCTACATAAGATCAAATTGAGCCAGTCGGTCACAAATATGGGCTAGTGCCACAAGGGGAAAAGGTTAGACTGGAGCACTGCTAACTCATCCACTGTGTTCAAGAAGAAAAAAAAAACAGGAACATTTCAACCAACCTCTTGCTTGCGGAGCAACTTCTGCATGACCATGTGTCTGGCGCTGCTCCCGGAGATGCTCATGTGCTCCTGCTCACTCAGTGGCTCCTGGCCCGTCCCGTCCTGCAAGGCCTCCTCCTCCACTTCCTTCTTCTTGGCCTCCTGGGCTGCCACCAGAGAGGTGACCAGCACCGGTGGTAAGGCCAGCACTGGGTTGACCAGGCCCACCTGAGGTAGCACAGGCAAAGCGGGCCGCACTGGGGTTACCCCTGTAAGAGAACGGAAGGAGGCAGCACAAAAAGGTCAAACCCCCCCAAGGTTGGACAGCCAACAGAGGAGCCTCCCCAAGCCCTAAGCCAGTGGCAATGGTGGGAAAACCCCTCAGGGGCTTTTCCCAAGATAACTGGCTGGGTTGGCTCCTGTCTAGCAATGCTTAATTGTGACACGACAGCTCCCTGTCAAGTAAAAGGGTGCTATCGAACTGGACCTAGCAATCATGGTATTGGAATGTTGTGTCCACTAGCAGGCTGTGACTGGACTGACCACATTTGTTCTGCTGCATAAGGAACATTTCCACGTGATGTTTGGGGTTGGCAAAAGTTAGATGGCAAAGAAACTCTATAGCAAAGCCTTCCAAACCCCTTCTAAAGCTCTACCATCTATTCCAGGTAAATATGGTTTTCCTAGTCCATTAATCTTTGTCAAGTAAGTGTTAAAGCGGCAATCAGCAGTTGAATCAATAAATAAGCGTCCTCCTCTCCCTGATTCGGTAAAAAGCTGAGGGAGGGGGCTGGAGAAATATAACCACTCTCAGATGAATAGACAGAGCTATGGATGCAAAGACTGACCATCCAGGATATCAAAAGTATCGTTTTAACCAGTGTTTGTTTACATTTACTTTGATTCCAAACATTGGAGTAAAACAAGCTTATATATATATTGGGTTCTGGTGGAGTACATCAGTTGAACTAAGCTCAGGAGGCATTTATAAGTTAGTGCCTTCAGAAAGTATTCATACCCCTTGACTTATTCCACATTGTGCTGTGTTACAACCTGAATTCCAAATGGATTAAATATTTTTTTCTCTCACACCCATCTACAAACACCCCGTAATGACAAAGTTTATTGAAAATGAAATGCATAAATTTCTAATTTCAATAAGTATTCACAGCCCTGAGTCAATAGTTTGTAGAAGTACCTTTGGCAGTGATGACAGCTGTGAGTCTTTCTGGGTAAGTTTCTAAGAGCTTTGCACACCTAGATTGTGTAGCATTTGCCCATTATTCTTTTCAAAACCTTCAATCAAATTGGTTGTTGATCACTGCTAGACAACCATTTTCAGGCCTTGCCATAGATTTGTTCATATAGATTTAAGTCAAAACTGGAACTCGGCCAAGAAGGAACATTCACTGTCTTCTTGGTTAGGTTATTTTCATGCTGAAAGGTGAATGCATATCTCGGTGTCTGGTGGAAAACTGACTGAACCAGGTTTTCCTCTAGGATTTTGCCTATGCTTCGCTCCATTCCGTATCTTTTTTTATACTGAAAGACTCCCCAGTTCTTAACGATTACAAGTATACCCATAACATGAAGCAGCCACTACTATGTGTGAAAATATGGAGAGTGGTACTCAGCAATGTGTTGTACCGGATTTGCCCCAAACATAACACTTTGTACAAAGCAATGTGAATTGCTTTGCCAGGTTTCGTTGCAGTATTATTTTAGTGCCTTGTTACAAATAGAATGCATTAAAAAAATATTTTTGTATATTCTGTAAAGGCGTCCTTTTCCTCTGTCATTTAGGATCGTATTATGGAGTAACTACAAAGTTGATCCCATCCTCAGTTATCACAGCCATTAAACTCTGTAACTGTTTTAAAGTCAACATTGGCCACATGGTGAATCCCTGAGCGATTTCCTTCCATTCCGGCAACTGAGTTAGAAAGGACACCTGTATCTTTGTAGTGACTGGTTGTATTGATACACTATGTGTGGGGTACAGACATTACTCCTGAA
Organism: Oncorhynchus masou masou; assembly: GCF_036934945.1. NCBI lineage: Eukaryota > Metazoa > Chordata > Actinopteri > Salmoniformes > Salmonidae > Oncorhynchus > Oncorhynchus masou. Next base: position 44,694,891 of record NC_088214.1, read on the forward strand.
CTTATTTAGGCTTGCCATAACAAAGGGTTTGAATACTTATTGACTCTTGACATTTCAACTTTTCCTTTTTAATAATTTGTAAAAAATAATAATGAATAACATAATTCCACTTTGACATTATGGGGTATTGTGTGTAGGGCAGTGACTAAAAAAACAAAATGTAACCAATTTTAAATTCAGGCTGTAAAACAGTAAAATCTGGTAAAAGTCAAGGGGTGTGAATACTTTCTTAATGCAATGTATATTCTTCAAGAATCAATGGGTACATCATTAATCCACAATCCAAAAATGGATGTAGCAACTGCAGACTGCCCCTTTAAAGGGGAAAGGGAGGAAGGGCATGGGATGCAAACTAAACACTCCTTACAATAAAATGAATGTATTCAAATGAATCCCCCCCCACCCTCTAACCACCCTGGTTGTAGCTTCTTAATGGTCATGTTGATGCATACCAAAAGTAAACTCCACAAAACACACAGGATCTGAGACTCACTGGCCAATAGGAATGAGGGGCTATGTTTATGAGGGGAGGGGCTAGAAACAGTCCTCTTCACACTTGGTTGGTCAGTGTGCAGCAAAGGGGAGGGATTAAGTGGCCACTGTCGGTGCGATTGTGGAGTCAAGAGAGGGAGGGGAAGAAAGGAGAGAGAAAAAAGAGAGAGACAAGGAGAGAAGAGACAATAAAAGAGAATCTATTAGTGGAGTGGTCCTCCGACAGGCTATGTACAACTAACACACTGTAGGAGACAACAGCAGCCTGAAAAAAGTACAGAGGCAATTCCACTTCAGACAAAAAAATATCTATATGCACCGGTTTAATTCCTCATCTCGTTTTGGTTCCACCATATAACATTATAGGGTGTTAACAGATCACTAAGTGTAACGCTACACCAGCGGTGTCACACTCATTTTACCCTGGCTGCCGCATTCGTTCTTCAACGAGGTCCGGAGGGCTGCACTGAAAATTGGTTATACTTCCTTGCCAACAAAGTTAACAAAAAAATGGTCCCCTATCCATCATTTTAAAAATGTTCTATGCTCCCTGACACTTCTAGCGAGCTGGACAGTCAAGAAACTATGAATATGGGTCCATTATGTCTACAAAGTTTTGGTTTGTTTCTAGTCATTTTAAAGCATATTGAGTTCGTGCCCCCCTTGAAATATATATTTTTCTATTTTTTTTTCAAACCAACCCACGGGCTGGATTGGACCCCCTCACTGGCCAGATCTGGCGTGAGGGCCATATGTTTGACACCCCTACTCTACACAGAACTGTCTCTCTCTACTTACTGAACTCAAAACAAAGTGAAAGGCATTGCCAATTGATAGTCATTTTGGGAGAATGGTTAATAAGAGTTTGTCAATAACCTGTAGTTGTTAATATAGGCAAAACACATTACTGCATGTTACTTCTCATTGTAATTTGGTCCCAAAAATGTCAACTGAACAGCCCCTCTATTTGACTTAAAAAGACTGCTACAAAATTGCGCGTTTACAGCGTTGTTTTGGGAAATGGCCACTAAATGACCACATAACACAGCTAACATAAATCTTATAATATATGTTGCATAAGCTTGTCTGTTGCCAGTACCTGGATTTATCCAATTCATTCCCAATGACCCTACAACTGTCCAATTCTGCACTTACCTGGGCATCTGGCCTCTTTTCATACACACCAACTCACTGTCTCACTCTGGATAGCCCATGCAGTGAAAGGCATGCTAATAAATGCACACATTTCCCTCACCAGCCAATGAGAGGCACATTGTTCAATGGTGGTGCAGAGGGTGTTTAAAAGTAACACGTATTTTCTTTCTGAATCAAGGCCAAACAAAAGGCTGAGTGTGAAAGCTGCCATGACCAGCACCTGCTCAACTCAATTTCTTACTGTCCAATCTTCCATCTTCCCATTTCAACTCAGTCCACAAAAGCTAGCCTGGTGGAACAAGCCTGATAGCTGCGTTCATCATTCTATTTCACTTCACATATTAGCCTGGCATTCGTCCTCATTGAAACGGTTTGAGCCATTGTCTGTTGTGACATAACTAAATCGGCAGTGATTGAATCACCTTTAACCAATCATAGGACAGACAGGCATATTCAAAGCACTATATTTGGCCACAGGGTTTTTGACATAAACCCAGCCACTGTTTCTATTTGGAGCAGCCATTTTCTGGCATATTCCAAACACACATCTGTTGAAGAAAGGCCAGAGTGATAACAGCAGTAAAACAGAATCAGGCTGTTTACAGCAGCGATCAGATTCCTCTACCACCCCCCATGATGTCCTTTCAAATCGGTGAGGTTACCAGGAAGTAAGAGTTCCTCTTTCCACATCCCCTTTAATCTTTTGCTAAATCCCAAATGAACCCCCACAGAACTTCTTCATGGCCAGTAAAATGATTCTCTCCACAATGACTGCTTGTTTTGCCACATAAACTGAAACTAGGAAAACTATTTGAATTTTGCAAACAGGAAAAGGCAGAGCTATTTCTGCATATTGCAACTTTCATTTGGCTCTATTCTCCAGCATTTTGGATTTGAGATCAAATGTATCATATGAGACGACAGTACAGAATGTCAACTTTTATTTGAGGGTATTTTCAGACATACATTACCATTTAGAAATGAATGCACTTCATTTATCTGTAGCCAGGTGTACACATTTTCATTTGTGTATTAAAGTAGTCAAAAGTTTACAAGTTGGTCTCATATTCGTAGCACGTGTCGCCACAAACTTGTTGGATGCATTTTCAGTTAGTTTTGGTTGTGTTTTGGGAAATTCTTTGCCCATTAGGAACTGAATGGGGAATGGAGCTTCTTTCTAAGTGAAATGTTTCTGAACACTTTGAAATTAATCCTGATGCCATGATTAAGAAAAATCATGAATAAATCATTATTAAATCACCAATAGGAGGGGCATCTAACTTTCTCACTCATCATTATTAAAATTGTATTTATGATTATCCATAATCTTGGTAGCATCCGCATGAATATAGAAGTGTTCAGAAACATCTATTTTTATTTTCAATAAAAGTGACTTCAAAATGACAATACATTATTCACCATTCAGTTCCTATTATGTAAAATATAATCCGAAACACGAACAAAACAAACTGCATATACATCCAACAAATTTGTAGTCACATGTAGTCATTGGGTGCAAGGAAAATGGGACCAAATACAACATCTTTTACTACTTTAATACACTATAAAACTATATAAATTTGTCAAAATACTTTCAAATGGAGAGACTAGATACTAGTGCTGAGCAATTAGTGTTTTTAAGGTCGGTTCGGTTTTGATATTAAACAAATAAAAAATGCATTATGTGGGTTGAATGCTACAACACAGAATAAAACAATTGATGGTATAACTGTCCACTACTATCACTTATTAGGCCCTAACCTTCATTTATTCACATTACTTGAATTATATGTATATTTGTTTTTGGTACGATAATGACTATTATTTAATTAATGATGATGGTAAAGACTGCCTATTACTGCGTATCACTTATTGATAAACTATCCTTTAGTCACATAACTTTACTTTAACCCCTGTAGGTCTAAGCCCTTATAGCTCACTATCTACTAAGCTAACATACGGAATTGTTTTAAGATGGTCATAAAATGGATCATTTACCCACTTGATTTTGAATGAGGCATACACTACCAGTCAAAAGTTGTAGAACACCTACTCACTCTAGGGTTTTTCTTTATTTTGACTATTTTCTACAAAGAAACCACTACTAAAGGAGACCAATAAGAAGCAGAGACTTTCTTGGACCAAGAAACACGAGCAATGGGCATTAGACCGGTGGAAATCTGTCCTTTGGTCTGGAGAGTCCAAATTTGAGATTTTTGGTTCCAACCGCCGTGTCTTTGCGAGATGCAGTGTGGGTGAACGGATGATCTCCGCTTGTGTGGTTCCCACCATAAAGCATGGAGGAGGAGGTGTTATGGTGCGGGTGTACTTTGCTGATTATTTATTTAGAATTCAAGACACACTTAACCAGCATGGATACCACAGCATTCTGCAGCGACACGCCATCCCATCTGGTTTGTGCTTAGTGGGACTATCATTTATTTTTCAACAGGCCAATGACCCAACACACCTCCAGGCTGTGTAAGGGCTATTTGACCAAGAAGGAGAGTGAAGGAGTACTGCATCAGATGACCTGGCCTCCACAATCCCCCGATCTCAACCAAATTGAGATGGTTTGGGATGAGTCGGACCACAGAGTGAAGGAAAAGCAGCCAACAAGTGTTCAGTATATGTGGGAACTCCTTCAAGACTGTTGGAAAAGCATTCCAGGTGAAGCTGGTTGAGAGAATACCAAGAGTGTGCAAAGCTGTCTTCAAGCCTAAGGGTGGCTATTTGAACAATATAAAATATATTTTGATTTGTATAACACTACATGATTCCATATGTGCTATTTCTTAGTTTTGATGTCTTCACTATTGTTCTACAATGTTAAAAATAAAGAAAATCCCTTGCATGAGTAGGGTGTTCTCAATCTTTTGACTGGTAGTGTATATCAAAAAAAAAAAAATGTGAGCAAACATTGAATTTGGCCTTTACTGCTTGATCCCATAGAAACACATTGAATAACACATTTGTACATGGCAAAACAGACAACTATCAATGAATTCGATGTATTTTGGTTAGAGATACCTAAGCAACAGCTCTCTATCGCTCTTCCCCTCCATGTCTGTCTGCTGGCCCCCACGCAAGCCTGGGCAAGAACCAATGAGAACAGGCATCTGTAGGTGTAGATTGTAGTTGGTGTAGATCATTGTAGTCAATTACCACATTTTCCGCACTTAACTATGATGAATATTGATTAGCTTGTTGAAAACCACATCTTTCTACAACCTACCACAGTTCATGCTTGATTAACATCTTGGATATAGGGGGCGCTATTTTAATTTTTGGATGAAAAACGTTCCCGTTTTAAACAAGATATTTTGTCACGAAAAGATGCTCGATTATATGCTCTTGCATATAATTGACAGCTTTGGAAAGAAAACACACCGACGTTTCCAAAACTGCAAAAATATTGTCTGTGAGTGCCACAGAACTGATGTTACAGAAAAAACCCAGATAAAAATCCAATCAGGAAGTGCCGCATTTTTTGAAACCGCCTCATGCCAATGACTCCTTTTATGGCTGTGAAGGAGCTAGGAGTCAGCTTACGTTTTCCACGTTTTCTCCAAGTGTCTGCAGCATTGTGACGTATTTGTCGGCATATCATTGGAAGATTGACCATAAGAGACTACATCTACCAGGTGGTCGCTTGGTGTCCTCCGTCGCAATTATTGCGTAATCTCCAGCTGCAGTATTTTTCCGTTTGCTTCTGATGAGAAGCCAACTGCCACCACTGATAGATATGTGAAAAACACCTTGAGGATTGATTCTAAACAACGTTTGCCATGTTTCTGTCGATATTATGGAGCTAATTTGGAAAAAAGTTTGGCGTTGTAATGACTGAATTTTCGGGGGTTTTTTCTTAGCCAAACGTGATGAACAAAATGGAGCTATTTCATCTACACAAATAATATTTTTGGAAAAAATGAACATTTGCTATCTAACTAAGAGTCTCGTCATTGAAAACATCCGAAGTTCTTCAAAGGTAAATGATTTTATTTGAATGCTTTTCTTGTTTTTGTGAAAATGTTGCCTGCTGAATGCTAGGATTAATGCTATGCTAGGCTATCAATACTCTTACACAAATGCTTGTGTAGCTTTGGTTGAAAAGCATATTTTGAAAATCTGAGATGACAGTGTTGTTAACAAAAGGCTAAGCTTGTGTTTGAATATATTTATTTCATTTCATTTGCAATTTTCATGAATAGGAAACGTTGCGTTATGGTAATGAGCTTAAAGCTATGATTACGCTCCCGGATACGGGATTGCTCGACACTAGAGGTTAAATTGAAGATGCCTAGAAACTGCTTCTCCAACAGAAATCCCCGATCACGCTTGTAGGGGATGTCATGGCAGCGTTGGCTAGCTAAGCTCATGCGCAGAAACACAAGCTCATGTGTAGTCATCGGGTTTAATGGTTATCTCCAGCCGAACTGCGCATGTGCAGGCCGTCAAATCAAAGACACTCCTTCGATATAAACTTGTTCTTGACGAAAATTAAAACATGTTAGTTTATCACTTTCACGAGGTTGGCGTGTTCAGTTACTTAAGACATTGGCTCGAATCAAGGTTGTGCGTTTAACTTGAGAAACTTAACAACAAAGAGTTTTTATTTTCTCCAATTGACTTCCCAAACCCCAAACCCCTGTCTGGTCTGTCGCGTCTGCTTCGCGAAGCATTCCCAGAAGTATCGGGATGTTGGGTCTCTGGGTTTAGAAACTCTGTGATTAGATTTCTCTCTGGAGAAAAGGTGTGTTGCGCTCACAGAAAAAAAATGAACTAAATGGAATTCAAATAAGTGAAGTTATTTCAAAACCGTAAATAAACCAACATTTCGGGCTAATCACTCAGCACTAGTAGATACATAAAGTGCTTTCATTTCTAAATGGTAAAACAGATACAGTATGAAAATAGCCACAAATAAATAATACATTCTGTACTGTCGCCTCAAACATTTGATCTCAAATCCAAAATGCTGGAGTATAAAGACAAATATATATTTTTTGCTTTACTGTCCAAATACATGGCGTTGACTGTATAGACTCTACTCCAAACCCCTCCCAACTGCACAGGCATGGCCAAGGTCCTTAGTAGTAGAAACATTGCCATTAAACTTTTAGGAGCTTTTAAACAGTATACTTTATTCCCAATTGGAATTGTTGGTAGCCTGCAACCATGGAGGCTTGTTGGATGTGCATACACTTTTCTTTAAACAAACGTGTGTGTGTGGGGCTGGGGGTTGAGGTGCTTGGCTTACCTGTGATGACACCCGGGGCCTGGGCTGCCATGACGGCTTGGGGCAGGCCACCCAACTGTTGAGAGAGGAGGGCGGGTCCAGCCAGCACCGATGACCCAACCGTCTCCTGGAAGAACAAAGCCAGACATGAGGGTACACCACCTGGACTGTGCCAGTGACGAAAAGGACAGAAAATGAGAAAGGCAAAAAAAAAATTGTCGGGATAGTCTGTCCTGGAAGACCAAGGTGTGCATTGTTTTTTATTTTCTCCTCCAGCACATTAGTGCATTTTATATGGAGCACATCAGTCATGCACGCATTCACGTGCATACTTAAATTTGAAATATAATATATTGAAGTGGACACACGTAAAAAAGTGAAGAGTCGGGATCTGGGGCTCACTGGGGACACCCTTTCACAAAGGAAGGGGGTAATGCAGCGAATTTAAAGTATCTGTCCAGTGTTCCAGATTTCAATGAAATATGACCTAAAATGTATTACAATATGTAATAAATAGATGTCCTTTCCAATTTTTTAACTTAAGGATGTTAAAAAGCAGTTTCTCTGTGCCCTGGTTTGGGTGCAGGAAAAAAAAGAAAAAAAACTGCTGATTTGCCAGCTCAGCCAATAAGATGAACATACACTTGGATGTTCAAATGAGCTCCAACGGGGTCAGAGTCACTGCCGAACTACCCCGGCAGGCTTGCCCTTTGCTCATGCTGCAGCAAACCAAGTGAAATAGTATGGATGGATTCAGTATTTGGAAACGTATGATGGAATTACTAGGCACTAAAACAGCAATAAATACAGACTGTGTCATTTCTGTCCATTGCTTTTGTCACTGCTCCATTAGAGATGATCAGCTTGAGCTAAGTAAGGTGCAGAGTCACTGATCTACAAACAGCATTCCCTGCCAAATAATAGGTTTTGTGCAATTCACAGAGCTACGCCTCCCCTGATTTAGGCAATTCCCCCACTGAACACACACATGCACAACCAGACATTGATTGATTGGATACCGCTTGTGTCAATTAAAGACAATTTCCTCTGATTTTCTACCTGCAGCAACACAAGTTGATAATGCTGGATATACCAGTAAAATCAAAGTGCCTCAAAAAAGTACCTAAAATGCATGGCCCTAGTTATGTTTTGTCTGTTTGTTTCCAAAAAGTACCTAAAATGCATGGCCCTAGTTATGTTTTGCCTGTGTTTGTTTCCAAAAAGTACCTAAAATGCACAGCCCTAGTTATGTTTTGTCTGTGTTTGTTTCCAAAAAATACCTAAAATGCACGGCCCTAGTTATGTTTTGTCTGTTTGTTTCCAAAAAGTACCTAAAATGCATAGCCCTAGTTATGTTTTGTCTGTTTGTTTCCAAAAAGTACCTAAAATGCACAGCCCTAGTTATGTTTTGTCTGTGTGTGTTTCCAAAAAGGTCAAACTGTCACCCTGTCAGTTTAATATTTCATATACACAAATGACAGCTAATATTAATTGGGACTTACTGAGTCTGGCTTTATGAAACAATACATAATTCAAAGAATATATCAGCGCTTGAATTGAAATTGAATCTCTTGAGCCAAAGTAAATTCAATTTGCAACTGACCCCAACAGTGGAAAATAGTGTCTACTAAAACGAGGACACAGACAGTACTGACCTGGGCAGTGATTTTGGCTGTGGCAGCTGCAGCCGCCACAGCTGCAGCAGGGGGGAGTCCGCCAGGTGTGGTCGGAGTGAGCAGGGGCATGGGGGGGGTGACCGCTTTGCCCACACGCAGGTATTGACCCCCTAGGTCAAAGAGATTCATGGAGGAAACTGCATCCTGGGAGGACTGAGCCTTGTCGTACTCTAACGGGTGGCAGATGGGAAACCAAAGAGATTCAATTAGGGCTGGAACAATTACATATAACTGTGTAACCAACTGTTATGGATGAATACCGCCATGAAAATAAAATAACTGTAAAAAAAAAAAAAAAAAAAAAATGGCTGAAGACGGGACGGTTGGGAATTTGTGCGTTTGAGTCCGTTTCTGCTGTAACATGGACTCTACACGGTGATGAAACTTTGTTGCTCCTTGCTAAAACAAGAAAGGTGTTGTAGCAAATAAGTCTTTGGTTGCCTAGGCAACACCCCCCTTACTGCAGCAGCAGCACATGCAGTCAGTGGTGGAAAAGAGGAGAAAATGTGCGGCGAATTCCATGACTGTCACAGCCCTAGATTCAATACCTGATTGTCTTATTTGGGAGGCATGTTTAACAGATGCATAATATAGTACTGGCATGAATATTATTATAACATAATTGCTATTACCTGATTATCACCCAAAGTTATGATACCTACACCATTAAGGGGTTCGTTAAAGAACAAACCCCAATATGGTAAATCATACGAGTGCCGTAGCCTACTCTGCAAAATGCACAACACATTGTATTACTGTCGGTCACACCATAGCCACCCCATCCCGGACAGAACATTAACTAAACTCAGCAAAAGAATAAACATCATCTCACTGTCAACTGCGTTTATTTTCAGCAAACTTAACATGTGCAAATATTTGTATGAACATAACAAGATTCAACAACTGAGACATAAACTGAACAAGTTCCACAGACATGTGACTAACAGAAATGGAATAATGTGTCCCTGAACAAAAGGTCCGTATCAGTCCGTATCTGGTGTGGCCACCAGCTGCATTAAGGACTGCAGTGCATCTCCTCCTCATGGACTGCACCAGATTTGCAAGTTCTTGCTGTGAGATGTTACCCCACTCTTCCACCAAGGCACATACAAGTTCCCAGACATTTTCTGGGGGGCCCTAGCCCTTTTTTATTTCACCTTTATTTAACCAGGTAGGCTAGTTGACAACAAGTTCTCATTTGCAACTGCAACCTGGCCATGATAAAGCAAAGCAGTGTGACACAGACAACAGAGTTACACATGAAGTAAACAATAAACAAGCCAATAACACAATAAACAAGTCAATGACACAGTAGAAAAAAGAAAGTCTATATACAGTGTATGCAAAAGGCATGCGGAGGTAGGCAATAATAGGACATAGGAGTGAATAGTTACAATTTAGCAGATTAACACTGGAGTGATAAATGAGCAGATGATGATGTGCAAGTAGAGATACCGGTGTGCAAAAGAGCAGAAAAGTAAATTAAATAAAAACAGTATGGGGATGAGGTAGATAGATTGGGTGGGCTATTTACAGATGGACTATGTACAGCTGCAACGAACGGTTAGCTGCTCAGATAGTTGATGTTAACTTCAGCGATTTTTGCAATTCGTTCCAGTCACTGGCAGCAGAGAACTGGAAGGAAAGGCGGCCAAATGAGGTGTTGGCTTTGGGGATGATCAGTGAGATATTTCTGCTGGAACATGTGCTAGGGGTGGGTGTTGTTATCGTGACCAGTGAACTGAGATAAGGCGGAGCTTTACCTAGCATAGACTTAAAGATGACCTGGAGCCAGTGGGTCTGGCGATGAGCCTCCACCCTCCGATCCAACAGGTCCCAGACGTGCTCAATGGCCATGGCAAGAACACTGACATTCCTGTCTTGCAGGAAATCATGCACAGAACGAGCATTGTGGCTGGTGGCATTGTCATGCTGGAGGGTCATGTCAGGATGAGCCTGCAGGAAGGGTACCACATGAGGGAGGAGGATGTCTTCCCTGTAATGCGGTGTTGAGATTGCCTGCAATAGCAACAAGCTCAGTCCGATGACGATGTGACAACGGCCCAGACCATGACGGACCCTCCACCTCCAAATCGATCCCGCTCCAGAGTACAGGCCTCGGTGTAACGCACATTCCTTCAACGATAAACACGAATCCGACCATCACCCCTGGTGAGACAAAACTGTGACTCGTCCGTGAAGAGCACTTTCTGCCAGTCCTGTGTGGTCCAGCGACGGTGGGTTTGTGCCGATAGGAGATGTCGTTGCCGGTGATGTTTGGTGAGGACCTGCCTTACAACAGGCCTACAAGCCCTCAGTCCAGCCTCTCTCAGCCTATTGCGGACAGTCTGAGCACCGATGGAGGGATGCATTCCTGGTGTAACTCGGGCAGTTGTTGTTGCCATCCTATACCTGTCCCGCAGGTGTGATGTTCGTGCAGCTGTTGTTACACTGGGTCTGTCACTGCGACGACGATCAGCTGTCCGTCCTGTCTCCCTGTAGCGCTGTCTTAGGCGTCTCACAGTACGGACATTGTAATTTATTGCCCTGGCCACATCTGCAGTCCTCATGCCTCCTTGCAGCATGCGTAAGGCACGTTCACGCAGATGAGCAGGGACACTGGGCATCTTTCTTTTGCTGTTTTTCCAGAGTCAGTAGAAAGGCCTTTTTAGTGTCCTAAGTTTTCACAACTGTGACCTTAATTGCCATGCCGTCTGTAAACTGTTAGTTTAATTAATCCACTATTGTAACTGTTAAAAGTTAAAATACTTCCAAAACCCACATTTTACCAATTCACACTACCCCATCTATTAATATTGTGTAGAATACAGCGCTAATGCTAACTGTTGGCAGTTGGTCAAGCTTAGCTAGCTAGCTGAATGGAACTGTTTTGATTTGAATGCCACAACACCGGAGAAGCCTGAAGTGAGAAGACTGCCCGAATGGAAATGACTTGAAATAGTGAAGATTTTCTACTCTGGGCCTACGCGCCATTGGTGGCATCACCCAAGTGGGTGCTACACAAATATTAGTGGAAGAGTAGCTAGCTATCTACAAAGCCCAATGCACGGAGTTGCTGAGAATGTTGGGGACAGCTATGTGTACTGCTGACCTACCAGTCTCTGACTTTTAGATTAACTGTCTTCAAAGTAACCTGTGACTTCGAATGGTGGGGATTCAGTTGACTTCGAATGGTGGGGATTCAGTTATTATGTCTTTTGGTAAAGGCGCAGTGACCTGCTGTCCGGCCCTTGCCTTGAATCTCTTGCACACTATACATCTTGCCACTGTGCTCTTGACTAGGCTGCCTAGCGCTCAATATCCAGTATCGCTCTCTGATTTGTACTAGAGTGTCTCTTGCTCCAGAATGCATCACCTTCTCATGGTGGTACTGTATCAGCATTTCTGAGTATCTGTACTTATTGGGTAGAACCCATGGGTGCTGCTCTCTGAATGTGAAGTTGGACTGTTGCAGTCTTCCTCCTACACTGAGTAGTTCGTGTTCATCCAGGAAAGGTTTCAGTTCTCTGATTTTACAGTCATTGTTGAGGCTTTTTCCTGCCATCAGTAGTTTGATCTCCTGTCCAAAACTCTGTTGTTGTGTTACCTTAATCCAGTACTTTTCTGCATCGAACAGATCGTCAGCAGTCAGTTCACCTTGCATCTTTATGGTTGTACGAGCATTGGCTATGAATCTCTTTATCCAGGCGGTGACTCTGAACACTCTTTTCAGTTTGCTGTACCTTTTTAACTCCAACACAGGTTCAGTGCTGTCTGTGCTGTTTGCTGCGAGTTGTACAGTAACCTGGCAACTGGACTTGAGTTCTATATTCACCTCTTCCGGAACCTTGTTATCATCAGTCTCTTCGGACTGATTGGGTGATGTCAGAATTCTGGGTCCATTTCACCACAGCTTGCTCTGTGTCAAGTTTCAAACAGTTTGTCCTCTTGTAGGGAGGTCAGCTGGATTAGTTTTCCCTTCAATATGTGACCATGACTCTGGATTGGTCAAGGACTGGATCTCCGTCACTCTGTTCACAACAAACTGTTTCCATTTCTGAACTGAGCTGCAAATCCAATGCAGCACGATCATCGAGTCTGTCCACATTTTGATCTGTTTTTCTTCCATTTTCAGTGTGGTCATCAAGTTGTTTGATAGTCTCGCTCCAATCACAGCTCCCATGAGCTCCAGGCGTGGCAGCGTCATTTTCTTAAGTGGGGCTACCCTGGACTTGGATGCGACTTGACTTGTTGTTCCCCTGTCTTGTGACTCACCTTGCAAGTAAGCTACTGCACTGTAAGCCCTTTCACTTGCATCACAGAACACGTGTAGTTTCAGGGTTATTCTGTGGCCGCATGTCTGTTCTATACCACCTTGGTAAGGTGAGCTGGTGTAACTGGGGTAGTTCTGAACACCACTATTCCCATTCTCGTGTCAGATCAGGTGGTAATTCTTCGTCCCAGCTGAGTCCCCTCTCCCACATTTCCTGGAACATGCACTTGATCCTGATGGTGAAGGGAGTTAAGAAACCAAGAGGGTCGAAGATACGTGCAGACGACTGCAGAACACTTCTCTTTGTGTTTTCCTTTTGCTTTAAAATGTTCAGTAACGGCCTGAGGTCAAACACAAAGTCATCCGTTTCCGGCCTCCATACTAAACCTAAAACCTTCAGCACTAATCCTTGTGTTTCTAGCGTCAACCGGTGGTTAGTTGTTGTACTCTCCTCCCATTTTGTTTTCAATTCAGGAGAATTGGTCATCCATTTGCAGAGGTCCATGCCTGTCATTTGTAGCGCTCTCTCCCTGCTCTAAACCTCTTTCTGTAGGAAACTGATAATCTCAGACACTTTCCATTCATCATCTACTCCCCTCTGATGACTATAGTCAAGAGCTTTGTCCTCTGGAATCATCTGTAGTAAGATTGGGCATAGTAGGCTTCCATAGGTTTCTGGCACTACACCCAGTGATTCCAGGCTCCTAATCTGAATTTCACATTCATCATATAGCTGCTTCAATGCATTTAGATCAGAGGATTTCTTCACAGGTGTGAGATTCAGCAGCTTTGACATATGAGCACTAATCACAAGATCTTTCCTTCCAAATCTGCTCTTGAGTAGAGCGATTGCATCATCATAGTTACTGTCTGTTAACATCAGTCCTGCTACTGCCTTTGCAGCTGGTCCAGTGAGATGTGTTTTCAGATAGATAAACTTCTCTTTATTACACAGTGAATCATTGTTGTGAATAGCAGTCTCATACTGGCTCCAAAACTCCTGCCACATACTGACATCTCCATAGAATTTCTCAATAAACAACTTTGGTAGCCTTACTGATTGTCTCTGTGATCGGTTTGAGTTAGCGTCACTCACCCGTGCTGGTAGTGGATTGACGTCCTGTTTCTTCGTCATCACTTATTGTGCACGGCTCTTCAGCATGATAATGCGCTCTTTGTAATCCTCTGTGCATGCAATCTCTGCCTCCAATCCGTCCAATGGCGTTAACTGTTCAATTCCACGATCAAGTTCAAACAAACTGTCCTCCTTAGTTGATAACAATATCAACAATGTACTCAAGTGATCGGTATCCGGATTTGACTTGGATTTTTCCAAGTCAAATACTTATTTTCCACCATAATTTGCAAATAAATAAATTAAAAATCCTACAATTGATTTTCTTGATTTTTTTTCTAATTTTGTCTGTCATAGTTGAAGTGTACCTATGATGAAAATTACAGGCCTCTCATCTTTTTAAGTGGGAGAACTTGCACAATTGGTGGCTGACTAAATACTTTTTTGCCCCACTGTATATGCAGATGATACAGTCTTATACTCAACATACCCCTCCTCAGATTTTGTGTTATACTCTCGACAACAAAGCATTCTTGGTGTCCAACAAGCTCTCTCTGCCCTTAACCTTGTTCTGAACAACTCCAAAACTAAGGTAATGTGGTTCAGAAAGAAAAATGCCCCTCTTCTCACAGGTGTGATTATACTTGTTTCATTATATTATTACACTGGTCTAAGATAAATAGCCTGGATTGTTACTCCCATCTCATTCCCCACCCTCTTCCACGCATCATTCAGCACGCTTCTGGGTGTGCTGGCAGGATGTACTGTTTTTTATTCTGTATATATGAATTACAAATCAGCCTTTACTTAAATAGTTACAATGTGTAATCATTGATGTCCCAGGAGCAGGAGTGGTAAACACTGTTGAAGTGTACAATGAATGAGTTTGATACACCTATTGGATATGGCTGATTTTTTTTTGTTGCTAAATAGCGATTTCCGCAAATTAACTTTTTGACAAAAAAATATGCACAATTGTTTGTCTCTATATTAACTAACATATTCCTCTCAATTGTGAATGTTTTGCTTGACTCATTATAACTACTTACATCTGCTTCCCCCGTAATGTTTTGTCAGCCATCTTTGCTGAAGTCACCAGGAACGGGTGGCCCGCGTCAAATTCGTCATTGGAACCACTCGATATGATGGCAATATAAAAACCTTGGGACCCAAATGCATAATGAGTGCTATAAATCCCCCTTGTGGTGGTCTGGAGCAATGAAGCCGGGACGCTGGGTACCTCTCTGTCCTGCGGGGTAAACTTGCAACTATTTAAAGGAGAAACCACTGTAGTTATTCCCTAGGCAAGGCAATCAAACAAGTGAAATGCCTGTAAGAGTAGAGTCGCAATTCAACGGCTCAGACACGAGACGTATGTGGCAGGGTTTACAGGCAATTACACACTGCAAAAAGAAAACCAGCAACATCACGTACACCGACGTCTTGCATCCTGGTCTTTCTGACAGGCCGCCCCCAGGTGGTGTAGGTAGGAAATAACACCTCCACTTCACTGACCCTCAACACTGGGTCCTCACAAGGGTGTGTGCTCAGCCACCTCCTGTACTCTCTGTTCACCCAGGACTACGTGGCCATGCACGTCTCCAACTCAATCATCAAGTTTGCAGACGACACAACAGTAGTGGGCTTGATTACCAACATCGATGAGACAGGGAGGAGGTGAGGGCCCTCGGAGTGTGGTGTCAGGAAAACAAGCTCTCACTCAACGTCAACAAAACAAAGGAGATGATTGTGGACTTCAGGAAACAGCAAAGGTAGCACCCCCCTATCCACATCGACGGGACAGTAGTGGAGAAGGTGGAATGTTTTAAGTCCCTTGGCGTACACATCACAGACAAACTGGAATGATCCACTCACACAGACAGAGGCGTGAAGAATGCGCAACAGCGCCTCTTCAACCTCAGGAGGCTGAAGAAATTTGGCCTGTCACCAAAAACCTTCACAAACTTTTACAGACGCTCAATTGAGAGCATCCTGACAGGCTCAATCACCGCCTGGTACGGCAACTGCCACCGCCCATCAACCGCAAAGCTCTCCAGAGTGTGGTGCGGTCTGCACAACGCATCACCGGGTGCAAACTACCTACACTCCTAGACTCCAAAAGACACCCGATGTCACAGGAATGCCAAAAAGATCATAAAGGACAACAACCTCCCGAGCCACTGCCTGTTCACCCCGCTATCATCCAGAATGCGAGGTCAGTACAGGTGCATCAAAGCTGGGACCGAGAGACTGAAAAACAGCTTCTATCTCAAGGCCATACAGCCATCACTAACACAGAGAGGCTGCTGCCTACATAGACTCAAATCATTGGCCACTTTAATAATGCCACTTTAATAATGTCTACATATCTTACATTACTCATCTTAAATGTATATAGTGTATTTTATAGCATCTTGCCTATGCTGCTCGGCCATCGCTCATCCATCTATTTATATGTACATATTCTTATATGTACATATTATGTACATAATATGTATTATTATAATAATATGTACATATTCTTATACCATCCCAATACATTTGTGGGTATAATGTTGTTGTTGTGGAATTGTTAGATTACTTGTTAGATATAATTGCACTAGAAGCTCAAGCATTTCGCTATTACCATCTGCTAACCATGTGTATGTGACCAATAACATTTGATTTGGATTTAATTTGAGAGATCCTTGATGAAAACCTGCTCCAGGGTGCTCAGAACCTCAGACTGGGGCAAAGGTTAACCTTCCAACAGGACAACGACCCTAAGCACACAGCCAGCCAGGACAACGCACGGGTGGCTTCGGGATAAGTCTCTCAATGTCCTTGGGTGGCCCTGCCAGAGCCCGGACTTGAACCCGATCAAACATCTCTGGAGAGACCTGAAAATAGCGGTGCAGTAATGCTCCCCATCCAACATGACAGAACTTGAGAGGATCTGTAAAGAAGAATGGGTGAAACTCCCCAAATACAGGTGTGCCAAGCTTGTAGCGTCATACCCAAGAAGACTTGAGGCTGTAATCGCTGCCAGTGGTACTTCAAAGTACTGAGTAAAGAAAGGGTCTGAATACTTATTTAAATGTTTTATCAAATTATTATTATTATTTTTTTTAAATACATTTACAAAAATGTTCTAAAAACCTGTTTTTGCTTTAGCATTATGGGGAATTGTGTGTAGATTGATGAGCGGAAAAAAACTATTTAATCCACTTCCAAATAAAGCTGTAACGTAACAAAATGTGGAAAAGATCAGAGGACCTGAATACTTTCCAAACGCACTGAAATAATACTAAACCAAAAAATATATATATCTTTGTTGATTTAACTGCATTATTTTATTAGTTTCAAGGGGGTTAGTTTGCAACCAATTTAACGTCGCAGTCTGGAGATGTTTTCCTCACCAATAAAGCCGAAGCTCTTGTGTTTCCCTGTAGTGGGGTCTCTCGCTAGAGTGCATGACTTGATCCGGCCGAACGCCTCAAACACACTCTTGATGTCCTCGTCCGAGAGGTCGGGGTGCACAGACGCCACGTAGATTCGGTTGAAGGCGCGTGCCTCTTCTGCCAGCTGGTCAATGATCGGCTGAGCCTGTCCGATGTTGCTCGGTCGTCCCACCTTAAAGTGTGATGCGTTAAAATAGTGTAGTCATGGCATTGAGCAAAAAAATCAAGTTACTCTTTAAAAATTGACAGCAGAGCTCACCTTAATGTTTCTCCCTCCCAGCATAACGGAGTTCATCTGCTCAAGGGATAGCTGGGCTGCCTCAGGCACCTCATACTCCACAAACGCAAAACCCTGAGGGAACAACAAAAAAGTCAGGCTTCAACCTGAAGCAGGGAGACTGGTCTTTGCAAAGGGGATTTACCTGTTTTGGAAACAATGGCTATACGCTCTGAAGAAACTTCAGCTAGGACTAAAATTAAAATACATTTGTGAGGGTTTATTTATTTTAACCTTTTTGGGATAGGGGCAGCATTTTACTTTTGGATGAATAGCTTGCCCAGAGTGAAATGCCTTCTAGCCTGTCCCAGATGCTAATATATGCATAGTAGTATTAGTATTGGATAGAAAACAAGTTTCTAAAACTGTTTGAATGATGTCTGTGAGTATAACAGCACTCATATGGCAGGCGAAAACCTGAGAAAAATCCAACCAGGAAGTGGGAAATATGAGGTTTGTAGTTTTTCAAAGCTTGGCCTACCGAATACACAGTGTCTATGGGGTCAAGTTGCACTTCCTAAGGCTTCCACTAGATGTCAACCGCCTTTAGAAACTTGTTTCAGGCTTCTGCTATGAAGAAGGGGGGAATGGGAGCTGAATGAGTCATGGGTCTGGCAGAGTGTCTCAGGCTCGTGACACGTGCTCCCAACAGAGTTAGGTCTCGTTCCAGTGCTTTACTTCAGACAATGATACTCTCCGGTTGGAACCATATTGATGATTTATGTTAAAAACATCCTAAAGATTGGTTCCATACATCGTGTGACTTGTTTCTACGACCTATAATGGAACTTTTTGAGTTTTAGTCTGGACGAAGAGCTCGCGCCTCATAAAGATGGATTACTGGGCTGAACACGCTAACAACAAGTGGCTATTTGGACATAAATGATGGACTTTATGGAACAAATCAGTCATTTATTGTCTTACTGGGTACTGAGATTCCTAGGAGTGCCTTCTGATGAATATCATCAAAGGTAAGTTATTTCTAACTTCTGTTGACTCTAACATGCCGGATATTTCTCTGGCTGGATTGGGCTCTCAGCACCGTTCTCAGATTATGCTTTTTCCATAAAGTTTTTTTGAAATCTGACACAGCGGTTGCATTTTAAGAGGTATGGTAGCTGCAACTACCATCAATACTCATGGTTAATAACTTACTCCTAATTACAAGAGATTGCTTTATATTATATTGCAGGGCAGGATAGTTGCAAAAATATTGATGACTGTAACACACTGAACCAACAACTTAAAGGGGAATTCCACCGCTTTTCAACCAAATTTTCATTATCTCCAGCACAATACCAGTGTCTACATACACTGAGTGTACAAAGCAACTGTTATTGAGAGAATGATCAGATGAAAGCTATGATGTCACTAAGCTTATTGATGTCACTTGTTAAATCCAATTCGATACGTGTAGATGAAGGGGAGGAGACAGGTTAAAGGATTTTTAAGCCTTGAGACTTGGACTGTGTATGTGTGCCATTCAGAGGGTGAATGGGCAAGACAAAATATGGTAGTCACCTCCAGGCGCACCAGTTTGTGTGTCAAGAACTGCAACACTGCTAGGTTTTTCATGCTCAACAGTTCCCTGTGTGTAGCAGGAATGGTCCACCACTCAAAGGACATCCAGCCAACTTGACACAACTGTGGGAAGCATCGGCATCAATGTGGGCCAGCATCCCTGTGGAACGCTTGAAACCTTGTGGAGTCCATACCCTGACGAATTGAGGCTCTGCTGAGGGCAAAAGGGTATGCAACTCAATATTAGGAAGGTGGTCCTAATGTTTTGTACACTCAGTGTATGTGAAAACAGCGCATTTCAAGTTTTGTCTAACAAATTTCTAAAGTTAAAAGGTTCTACCCAATGACATCATCAAAAGTTAAACCATTTTAAAAACAATGATTTTCAAACACTGAGATTCGCGGTGACGTGGGGAGACAGAAAATATCCTCCCTCAAGGGTTTCCGTTAGACGGTAAGTTCAGATAAAAAAAATAAAGACAATAAATATACATTTGCAAAATACCAGTAAAGTAATACTTGACACCCAACGTCATAACACATTACGACACAGTAATAACAGCTGACATAACTTGTCAAAACCTGTTATAATATAATCATAACACTGTCATGATATATTTAGACCTGTTGTGACATAATATTGCATTATTTTATGGCTGTTATGACACCTAAATAAGTGTCAAAACCTACCACACGAGGCAAGGCATTACATTACACCATAGCCTATGATGATGGTAATAATGCTTTTTGTTAGTGTCATAAAGTGTATTTTCTTATTCCAAGTAAAGTGACACAGTATGGTCATAATGAGTCATGACAGTGTCATAAAATGCTTTATCTACATGTTATTTAAAATATGATGGGAAAAAAACAACTAAAGAATGAAACTTTCAAACAAAAGGAAACTTCTTGGTAGGGAAAAAACTAATTTGAATAAATGTGTATATTGAAACTCTTATGTAGGTGTCATAACCAGCCATAAAATAACGCAACCACAACAAGTGGGTCGTGACAGTGTTATGGCAATGTCAGGTTATGACAAGTTATGTCAACTGTTATGACATGGTTATGACACGGTGTCAGGTAAAGTGTTACCCAAAATAATGCTTTTTATTCATTGATGGAAATACCAGTCGATGTGCTCCAACTTCAAAGGCAAATACACTTCATAGGCTAATAAACCCCCAAGCTGCTTGGAAATTAGTGCGGTGTGTGTGTCTTTCACGCAAAACATAAGGGACTTCAGCTAGAGTAAGTGTACCCCGACTCAAAATCGGCGAAAATCGTGTTCATTATCCTTGTTTCTAGTGTGTCTGTGAGAGGTGATTCTTTCTCCAAAACAGTAAATATGGCCGGAAGATCACATCCTTCTTGAAGACAAATTAACGAGGATGGTGTGCATCAAGCTGCTCCAAGGAGTTCAAAAGCTTTGACTTCCCAACAAGAGCAGCTCACTTTGAGCAGGCCAAGGTTGGCCACAAACGAAAGTAAATTAGAGGCAAATTATTGTGTTAGTCAGGCCCGGTCCTAGCAGTTCTGCTGCTACCCTAGGCAAGATCAACATATGCATCATGTATAGTATAACGATTTGAAATGGATTGATGGACTAGAGTAATGATGTGTATCGTGAGCAATTGGTGCACATCAGTTGAGGTTATTCAGTAGCACTTGGAAACGAAACATCGTTGCCAACTATTCAGATTGGAGAGTTACAATGTTGTCATCAGTAGGCAGCCAACTACCTATAGTAGGAAACAGTTGTATCAATAAGCCATGTATAATCACACGACTCGAGTCACGTGAGACGAGTCTAACCCTCACCCTAACCCCACGATAGTTCAAATTACAATAAACATTTACAACATTTACAGCCTAATTTCTATTCTGTTATGATGAACTGTGATGTCACAGAGAATCATGTTTTAGGACCGTACCTTTTTAATCACTGATTAATCACAGCGCTGTTTTCACATAAGACTAGTGTGGTGCTGAAGATGATGAATGAGGTTGAAAAGTGGTGGAATTGCCCATTAATATGGTCAAATTAGAGCCCAACCAATATATGGATATTGGCCTGTTACCTATATATCAGCTAATAATATCAGTCAACATCCACTCCCTTATTCTACTGTATTTTCTAATCTGAGCTTCTGGTGAATCAGTTTTACAACCAAACAAAAAGAAACCTGACATGTTCATGTGTAGTTGTAGCATGAGGTGTAGATCTGTGGTTATGCATCATGTAAAAAAATACTGTTGTTTAGTGATTTTAAAGAATATACATAGCTCTACTCTTGTACTTCCAATATTATGAATTTTCATGAAGCACTTGCTGTTCTGCCACAAGTGTCATCAGATGCTGCTGCTACCGCTCTTGCATTCAACCCAACATTACAAAGTAGCGATTGGCTACACTGCTCAGTCTGATCCAACGTTACGAGCCAATTTCTGAAAACAATTCCTTTTTGGTAGCCTGGTCCTCCTGGCTTCAGAGTCTGGGAGGCCATTTTGATGCTCGTCGGCACGATGAGTCGATAATGAAGTGCTTTTACTGGTTAGTTCTCCTCTGTGTCTCACTCAAAAACCCACATGTAGGGCCCTATTAAATCCACCATGCGGAGAACGCGGACAGAATCACGGTCCAGATGTTCAAATGGAATTAAACAATATTTTAAAATGGGTTGACGTTAGTAGAAGATCAATAAATTGTATAAAACTTATTGATTTGCATGATTTTCTCTCAAGACATGAACAAAAATGTATCAAGGATTGACATTTCCTACAATGTTCTGAAGAAGCAATGCCATGTTAATTCCCCTGTTTGTGTAGTGCTCACTTTGTCTCTTAGTCTCTCACTTTGTGTAGCCAGTTAGCAATGCTAATGACAAACGTCTTGTGGGTAGAGAGCAGGGCCTTCAACAAAACCTTCTGAATTAAATGTTAACTGCAAAGTAGGCCTACCGGGCAGAATGAGATCATGATTATTTGTATCAATCGGGTGGGCATTTCTTTTGCAAACTATGCCATCACATGTGCAGTACAGAAACATCGTTAGCCAAACATTCCTCTTGTTAAAATGCACAATTAAAGGGGAATTACAAATGATTCTTTTTTTTGTGATTTATGCATTGTTATGGACTCATGCAGTTGTAATTTTGAGTCACAAAATAAAAAAGATTTAAGAAATCCCAGACCAGGAAAACTAAAACCGGGGAAAACCGAATTTGGGAAAACACAAAGATTTTATAGGGCCCTGCACATGCAGTCACACACAGCGCCCAAACGGCAACCCCTTCAATTACAACGACTACAAAATCCAATCAAAACAGTGAGAGGTCTCAACCCCCCAATAAATGCATGCACTTTTTGAGAGTGGAATATGGATTAATAAGGAAAGGGTGTCCAGACCATCGGGGCACAGCTCCTCTTGCTGTGTCACGTGGTCTGTGCGTCAGCCAGGCTACCGGTTTGGTGCAGCAGTCTACAAA
Source organism: Oncorhynchus masou masou (assembly GCF_036934945.1). Taxonomy (NCBI): domain Eukaryota; kingdom Metazoa; phylum Chordata; class Actinopteri; order Salmoniformes; family Salmonidae; genus Oncorhynchus; species Oncorhynchus masou. Next base: position 44,717,527 of record NC_088214.1, read on the forward strand.
TACAGTGCAGTGAATAAGTATTTGCCCCCTTATTGATTTTCTCTATTTTTTCATACTGAATGTTATCAGATACTCAACCAAAACCTAATATTAGATAAAGGGAAGCTGAGTTTACAAATATATATATATATAAAGTATACTAATTTGATTTATTTAATTATCAAAGGTATGCAACACCCAATTCCCCTGTGTGAAAAAGTTATTGCCCCCTTACACTCAATAACTGGTGGTGCCACCTTTAGCTGCAATGACTGCAACCTCAGACAGACGGCCTGACATTCTCCTGTAGAATTCTCTGATAAAAAGCAGAATTCATGGTTCCTTCTATTAAGGCAAGTGGCCCAGGTCCTGAGGCAGCAATGCATCACACTACCACCACCATGCTTGACTGTTGGTAGGAGGTTCTTAATGTGGAATGCAGTGTTTGGTTTTCACAAAACATAATGGAGGCCATCTAAAAAAAGTCTACATGAAAATGGATAAAGCAACAAATTTGAAGTTTTGTCAAAGTCCAGACCTAATCCCAATTAAGATGTTGTGGCAGGACTTGAAATGAGCAGTTCATGCTTGAAAACACAAATGTCGCTGAGTTAAAGCAGTTCTGCATGGATGAGTGGGCCAAAATTCCTCCACAGATACGTGAGACTGTTAAACAACTACATGAAGCGTGTGGTTGGAGTCATTGCAGCTCAAGATGGCACAACCAGTTATTGAGTGGAAGGGGGCAATTACTTTTTCAACACAGGGGCATTGGGTGTTGCATACCTTTGTTTATGAAATAAATTAAATAAGTAATAAATATGTAACGGTTGTGTTATTTGTTCACTCAGGTTCCCTTTATTTAATATTATGTTTTGGTTGAAGATCTTATAGCATTCAGTAAATATGCAAAAGTAGAGAAAATTAGAAGGGGGCAAATACTTTTTCACAGCACTATACATCAACAAGCTGCAAAAGTAGCTTTCAACAGGTTTAAACATTTAGAGACAAGCTTGCTTACCTAGTATTTCAGCAAGCTAGCTGCTATTACAAGTTCAATCAGCTGATCAAGTCAGTGGCGAACGATATGCATAATTTGTGCAGGAGATAGAGCCGCTTTGAATACATTTTCTAACAATTGCAAATCTTTGAATCACTGTCAAAATGTGTGTAAAATGATTAAGCTAATTCTGCCTGTGTCAGAGATTCATGCGAGACCTCAGTAATTCCAGAAATTAGGAACTATGTTTTCATTTTCTGTGGAGGATGCTTAAAATATAACAATTTTTATTCCACGACCTACAAGACAGGTCGGTTGAGGGACGAGCGTTGCACAGGAGTGGCACCACCTGACGGAAGACAATGATATTGGTCGGGCTATAGTTTAAATGATACACAAATGCAATAATAATAAATATCCTTACAACATTGTGGGTAGATACAAAGAACATACAGTAAAGGAATCCCTCATTCAACAGCTGAGATCAGCTGAGGAAAACAAGTCTGGGATGTTGTAATGTTCAGTTGTGAAATCTCACCTTGTGTTTCATTGTAACAGAGTCCCAGGACATGTCGATGCTCTTGATGGGGCCGAACGGGGCAAAGGCCTGCCGGACCGTGTCCTCTCCCAGCTCGTAGTAAATGGAGCCCACGTACACTCGGCACATGATGGCTAATGCTCGCTGTCTCTGAGCCGCTACCTACAATAGGAGGAAACTGCTTGAATATAGCACTGACTTGCTGTTCCACTGTATATTACAAACACAAACACTGACCGAAGACACACAGAATTGGAGATCGGTGGAATTGCTTCCTTCAGTTATTGACATTCCATATTGCATGGACTTCACTCCATTGATTGTGTAATTGAATAAAAAAATACAGAGAAAATCATGCAAAGATTCTCTATTTTGACACTTTGGTTTAACAACAAGACATACATGTTATGATAAAAATAACATGGAGTTTTTCACATAATAAATTATATAACAGCTTACCGATTGTAAAGGTGAGAGGGGATCGCCAAAGCCCATTGTCAGCGATGCCATCTAAGAGAAAAAGTATACATTTAAGGATAAATGACCATCAATCAAAAAGTATTCTAAAAAGCAGCATTGAAAGTAATTGAGTCATGTTTTATACTATACCGAACAAAAATAAACACAACATGTACAGTGTTGGTCCCATGTTTCATGAGCTGAAATAAAAGATCCCAGAAATGCTCAATACGCACAAAAATATTATTTAAAAAAAATGGCACAAATTTGTTTACATTTCTCCTTTGCCAAGAAAATCCATCCACCTGAGAGCTGTGGCATATCAAGAAGCTGATTAAATAGCATGATCATTACACAGGTATACCTTGTGGTGGGGACAATAAAAGGCCACCCTAAAAAGTGCAGTTTTGTCACACAACACAATACCACAGATGTCTCCGGTTTTGAGGGAGCGTGCAATTGGCATGCTGACTGCAGGAATGTCCAGAGAATTGAATGTTAACTTCTCTTGCCCCCCAGTGGGTGGGCATCAATACTCATTTCAGGAAAGTAGATGTATGTCGCACGTCACTACTTCCCAGGAGCAGCCATCGAACGTAAACATTTATTTCTTATCAAAATGTGTTTAATGGCAGAAATTCCTTCTGGAACATGTGAACTTTCATATACCTTAATAACACACGTGTACTCCATCCATATATATGAATACAATTTTTAAATTACGAGCATAATTGGCTTAGCCACAGAATAAGTCAGGAACCTTCCCACTAGCCATGATTGGCTGAGATAATGGGTGGGCTGGTCATGCCAGGGGACGAGTTTGGATTGGTCTGCCATGTAGCATGCTTCTGTCTATAACATGAACTGTTCAGTGTTGACAGTCCTTGTACCCTGACTTTCTGAAAGATATCACGTTAGCCATTGAGAACTACAAAAGTTTTGCTACTTTTCTCAACAACATTGATTCCCTGAATTTAGCAGCCGCTATCGACAAATCAGTTGGAAAAGTGATGTGCTTCTCTCTGCACACGCCACGGTCAGTGTGAATAGGAGAGAATTCCTTGACACAACGCTGGCCAAAAACAAGATGTAGCCACAAACAAAACAGAGTTCAATGTTTCCAGTCTGCTGGGAAGTGTTAATCCATGTATACGTTAAGAGTCAAGCTAGCTACATTTTCAGATATAAGTTTCTAATTTAGTCAGAAAGTATTTTTATTGCAAGTTAAAGTGTACTGTTAGTGAGCCATCAAACGCTAGCTTGCTGGCTTGCTAGCTAACATTATGTGTATAATCTATGTAGTAATATTATTTCAATCAGAAATCCATTTAAAAGTAAATAACAGTAGTGAGGCTAAATGTACAGGGAGAACCGGTACAGAGTCAAAGTGCGCGGGCACAGATTAGTCGAGGTAATTGAGGCAATAAGTACATGTAGGTAGAGTTAGTGACTATGCATAGATAATAAACAGAGAGTAGCAGCAGCATAAGAGCAGGGGGAGGGACAATGTAAATTGTCTGGGTAGCTATTTGATTAGCTGTTCATGAGTCTTATTGCTTGGGGTAAAAGCTGTTTAGAAGACTTTTGGAACTAGACGTGGCACTGCGGTAGCGCTTGCCGTGCAGTAGCAGAGAGAACTGTCTATGACTAGGGTGGCTGGAGTCTTTGACAATTTTTAGGGCCTTCCTTTGACACCACCTGGTATAGAGATCCTGGATGGTAGGAAGCTTGTCGTGCCCTATTCATGACTGTCTTGGTGTGTTTGGACCATGATAGTTTGTTGGTGATGTGGACACCAAGGAACTTGAAACTCTCAACCTGCTCCACTACAGCCCCGTCGATGAGAATGGGGGTATGCTCGGTCCTCCTTTTCCTGTAGTCCACATGAATCTCCTTTGTCTTGATCATGTTGAGGGAGAGGTTGTTATCCTGGCACAACATAGCCAAGTCTCTGATCTCCTCCCTATAGGCTGTCTCATTGTTGTCGTGATCAGGCCTACCACTGTTGTGTCGTCGGCAAAAGTAATGATGGTGTTGGAGTCATGCCACCTGGCCATGCAGTCATGAGTGAACAGGGAGTACAGGGTGACTAAGCATGCACCCCTGCCGTGTTGAGGACCAGCATTGTGGATGTGTTGTTTCCTACCATTACCACCTGGGGGCGGCCCAGGATCCAGTTGCAGAGGGAGGTGTTTAGTCTCAAGAGTCCTTAGCTTAGTGATAAGCTTTGAGGGAATTATGGTGTTGAAAGTTGAGCTGTTGTCAACGAATAGCATTCTCACATAGGTGTTCCTTTTGTCCAGGTGAGAAAAAGGCATTTCTGGGACATGGGTGTTGATGTGAGCCATGACCAGCCTTTCAAGCACTTTATAGCTACAAACGTGAGTGCTATGGGTCGGTAGTAATTTAGGCAGGTGACCTTAGTGTTCTTGGGAAAAGGCACTATGGTGGTCTGCTTAAAACATGTTGGTATTACAGACTCGGACAGGGAGAGGTTGA